>NW_026652285.1:108996136-109040987 GCF_009828535.3 Hylobates moloch | reverse complement strand
TCCATCCATCCATCCATCATCCAACTATCCATCCACCTACCTACCCACCATCCAACCATCCATCCATCTACCCATCCATCCACCTACCCATCATCCATCCATCTAACCATCTATCCACCCATCCATCATCCAAACATCTACCCATCCATCCACCCAGCCCTCCATCCATCCATTTATCCACTAACCTACCCATCCATCCACCCACCCATCATCCAACCATCTATCCATCCATCCATCCACCCACCCACCCATTATCCAACCATCCATCCATCCATCTTTCAGTAGCTTTCTCTGTGTCAGGCGCCATGTTGGAACGTGGGATAGAGTGATGGACAAAGCAGGCCTGTGCCTGCCCTTGTGGGAGTTGTGTGTTGGGGAGACAGACACACAGAAAAGGTTGAATTGTGGCTGCAGTAAGCACCACAGCTGGTGTCGTTTGAGTTGATCATGGGGGTCCATCTTGTTGGGGCCGTCAGGGCAGGGAGGAGTTCCAGTCTGTCTGCTGTCTCTGTCCATCTTCCAGTTCCAGAATCTGCTTGGATCCTGTACAGCCTGCCCAGCAGGAGGCGCACATGATGGCAGAAGGATTCTAAACAAGGGCCATGCCCCTGGGCAGTGGGGTGCTCCTGGTGGATGAAGGTTAGGCACCAAGTTGGGGGTCTCTGGATGCTCTTTGCTCTCTAGCAAGGCCAGAGACCACTAGGGTCCATGGCCGCCCTGGGTGGTGTCCTGCCTTCCCTGCCTGGAGGACAGTGGGGGCCGAGATGGACACAGACATCGGAGGGCTGAGAAGTGGGTTGCTCTGGCTGGCCGGTGGGGGTGGGCGTCTGAGTGCAGCCATCTTGCAGGGGTGTACAGTCAGGGTTGGGGGGCTCAGGCTGGGGGTGGGTGTCTGGGTTGTCACCTCAAACCCTTTGTGTCTCTGTGCCCAGCAGGCTCCAGCCTGAGGCTGCTTGTCACCGCATCCCCTCTCCCAGGCCTGGGGCATCTGCACCAGGGCCTGCTGTTCTGGGACCCTGGTAGCTCCAGGCCAGCTTCCCTGACAGAGCGGCCGCCGCCTGGGACAGCTCGGGGTCTGAGCGTTCCCGGGGCAAGCTCCAGCCTGGCTGCATCTGGCATGGCAGCCCCAAGTGCTGACCAGGGTGGAGGTGGAGAAGGGCCTGCGAACTCCCACAGCCGAGGGCCCAAGGGGCAGGGATGGAGGGGCCTTGGCCTGGGAACGAGTTGCCTTGTACAACCTGCAACCATGGGCAAAGACTCACACATGAACACACGTGCGCACGCCGTCACTGACACAGTCACACACACTGGCCAGAGAGAGCCGGCTGGGGGCCGTAGTGTGCCCAGAGAAGGAGCTGTTGCAGCCCTACAGGGTCAGCAGTCGCCTTGCTCCCATCTCTTTGCCCAACCCAAGGTCACAGTGGTCACACTCTGGGGCTCTGGGCTTGGTGCATTTATTCAGGTTTGAGAGTGGAGGAGGGCAGAGCTCACGCAGCTGTGAGGCAGGGCTGCGCCGGACAGGAGCTGCTTCATCCTTCAACAGACGCTGGCCTGGGGTGACCAGCCTGGTGGGGGAGATGGAGTCGGGATGGAGGACAAAGGGGGAGCAGGGGACAGAGCCCAGGAGGAAGCAAGGGAGGGCACAAAGGAGGGGCAGGTGGCTTCGGGTGAGGAGCAGGAGGGAGAAAGGGGACCAGCAGTGGGTCTAGGGGAAGGGGCTGGGGTGAGGGAGGCTGAGAAGGGCCAGAAGATGTGACCCACAGCGGCTGCCCTGCCAACAGCCCCAGGTCCTCAGGAAGCCCCTCACCTGTCCCTGTCCCCATGGACCCCCAGACTCACTGCAGACCCAGGAGGCCTGGCATAGCGAGTGTGCAGGTGTGTGCAGACCAGCACGTGTGCCTGTGCATGGGTAGACAGCTTGTGTGCCAGTGTGAGTGGTGTGTGTGTAAGTGGGTGTTCGCATGTGGAGGCATGTGCCAGTCTGTACACGTTTGCTCATGCGTGAGTGTGTGTGCATGTGGTTATGCACATGTAAAGGACCAGAGGCAGGAATCAGAAGGGCACGGTAGGCATCCCTCCAGGAAGAGGAGGGGCTCAGGCTGACCTCACCCTCCCACAAGAAGAGTCAGGCTTTGGGGGCCGGGGCTCTCTGAGTGGTCAGGCTGGGGCTGCCACCCAGGGCAGGCTGCTGAGGTCCAGGGCACCTCCTGGGATGAATCCAAGCTCCTTGTGAGCAGGGATGGGTGAGGGGAGGAGGTGGCCCAGAACAGGGGACCCAGAGGGGGGAGGTGGCCCGGGACAGGGGACCCGAGGTGGGAGGCGGTGGCCCGGGACAGGGGACCTGGGGTGGAAGGAGGTGGCCCAGGACAGGAGACCCAGGGTGGGAGGAGGTGGCCCGGGACAGAGGACCTGGGGCAGCAGGAGGTGGCCCGGGACAGGGGATCTGGGGTGGCAGGAGGTGGCCCAGGACAGGGGACCCGGGGCGGCAAGAGGTGGCTCAGAGCCTGAGTTGAGCGCAGGGACCTAGGAGCCTGGAGACCCCTGAGTGCAGGCTGGGGCTGAGCTCCCTGGGCAGACACTGGGTCCAGCTCCTCTAGGGTCAACCTGCGGGCCCCGTGCCTACTGCCCAGCATGCCTGCAAGTGAGCCACGTTACCAGTCACATCTGGGAAGACAACGTTGTCATCCAAGAGGCCCTGAGCTCTGCCCAGGCAGATGAACTGGTCCAGCGTCCCGGGAGGCAGCAACCAGCTCCTGCCTGCAGCCCAGGAAGCCCAGCGTCGGTCTGTGTACTTGGCAGGGGTTGGGGACTGGGTAGGTGGGAGATTGAACTATCTGTACCCCCAAGTCACTCCAGGCGGGGTGGGGAGGCAGGGTCTGACCCGAAGCCTGGAAGGAGGTGCCTCCAGGGCCACACATGGGCCCAGGGCGGGGTGGGGGGCTCACTCAGCAGGCTGATCCTGAGGACGGCCAGGCTGCTCGTGTGTCTGCGGGACAGCATCAGGGCGAACTGGGTGTAGTCGCTGTCCACCACCCGGGTCTCCTCTCTGTCCGCCCCGGGCTCTGAGGGGGCACAGACGTCATGTCCCTGTGGGCCAGCACCCCGTCCCTCCCTCCTGTGACCGGCTTACCCACACCATGGTCCACGGTGAACTGCCCGGGCTGGGCTGCTGGTATCAGCACATAAGACCACGTGTCACAGTGCTGGCCACTGTAGGAAGGGATAGGTGGAGGCAGAAGGCTCTGGAAGCTGGCAGGTCCATGCCAAGGTGGGCCCCTCAGGAGATTTCAGCCGCTTATTCAGAGGGACCCACGGCGGGAATGGCCAAGCATCATGAGTGGAGATGGTGTCTAACTGTGTTGCTCAGGCTGGTCTCAAACTCCTGAGTTCAAGTGATCCTTCTGCCTCTGCCTCCCGAAGTGCTGGGATTACAGGTGTGAGCCACCCCGCCCAGCCCTCAAAGTGCTGGGATTACAGGTGTGAGCCACCATGCCCAGCCCCCAAAGTGCTGGGATTACAGGTGTGTGCCACCGCGCCCGGCCCCCGAAGGGCTGGGATTACAGATGTGAGCCACTGTGCCTGGCCCCCAAAGTTCTGGGATTACAGGTGTGAGCCAGCACGCCTCTGCCTCCTGAAGTGCTGGGATTACAGGTGTGTGCCAGCATGCCCGGCCCCCAAAGTGCTGGGATTACAGGTGTGTGCCAGCATGCCCGGCCCCCAAAGTGCTGGGATTACAGGTGTGCGCCAGCACGCCCGGCCCCCAAAGTGCTGGGATTACAGGTGTGCGCCAGCATGCCCAGCTGCCCACACTTTTTTGTATACTCCCCAGCTAGGTTTGGTCATTGGCAGCCAGAGTCATGAAGCTGCCTGTGCTGGGACAGGACCCATGGCGCACCTGAGCCACTGGCGGCTGGGACCCAGGCCTGGGATCCTCCTCACCCGCTTGGAATGGCAGGGACAGCCACTCACCGAGTCATGGCATTCCACACCTCAAAGCGGCCATCGTCACTTAGCTCGAAAGTTGCAGTGAAAGGGTTCAGCAGCGCCCTGTGCTCTGGCCTGAAGCTGTTGCCTGCCAGGCCCAGGACGAACCATTCCCCCTGGAACTGCAGAGGCGGTGGTGGGCAGGGGCGGCGGTGGGCAGGGGTGGCAGTGGGCAGGGTCAGGAGCCCCCTCCCCCCCTCCCTGGCAGCTTCTGGACCCCTCCCAGAGCAGTGCTCCTGGCTGGGCTGGCGCCAGGGACACTGGCAAGAACCGGAGCCTACCCTGGGTCTGGCAGGGACATGGTGACCCTGGCCAGTGGCTGTGCGGCCTTCCTGAGCCTGTTTCCCCTCATGCACAGAGGGAGCGATGGGCTGGGGTGACGGTAGGGAATGGGTGCCAGGAAGGTCGGCGCCGGGCCCTCCTCTGCTGGAGGTCGGGGGCCTGCCTGGGGGCTCCTGGAAGCAGGGCTGGTCCTGACTCTGGGCAGCATCCCCAGGCCTGCTCAGCCACCAGCCTCTCCCTGCACTCAGTCAGACCCAGCCGGCTGCTTCTCCTTCCGTCAAAACCCTTGTACCTGATTTCCTTGGAAGCTCTGCATTGGGGGCGGAAGTGGCGGGGGGGTTGGGGTCTCGCCCTGCAGGACTTTCTGCAAGGAGAGCCACAGCCACAGGCCACACAGCAGCCTCATCCTGGCAGCTGCTGGGCCCACAGGGACAGCGAGAAGGAAGTAGCCATGGGCAGGTGACCCAGAGACCCACCTCTTCATGCACGTACCCAGCAGGTGCCCCTCCCAAGGGGGTGTGCCCCTCTGCCTCTCTCCTCAGGACTGGCAGGAGAGGTGGTGCCCAGGGCAGGCTTGGGGTGGGCTGGGTGGGGCCGGCTCTCCTCAGGTCCCACCCACCCACCTGCAGTCTCTTGGGTTCCAGCCAGGTGGGGTAGGAGGGGCCCCCAGGTCCACCTTCCACCTCGTCTTCTCATTTCTGAGGCCCTGCTCCCCTTCAGCCCCCTTCCGAGTGCTCCATACTGGGGGTTCAGAGGCCCCACGCAGCCTGCCCCAGCCTTCCTCCCTGTCACAGAATGTTGTGTCCCAGGTACACAGCGTGACCTGCCGCAGCCATAAGGGACAGGGCCCAGCTGTGGCCAAACCTGGGCATTCCCCCTGCAGGGCCTGGGCCTGCCAGCCGCCCCCCCCACCCCCACCCTGCCTGGCTCCGCACATGCCTGAACCACAGCGTGGGCCGTGGCCCCGGACGAAGAACAGGACCAGGGAGGGGCCCTGTGGCCATGAGGCCGGGGTGGAGGTGGCCCGAGCAGGCGAGGAGGGAGGCTGGGGCCTGCAGAGCACCCAGGCACCCTGATGAGGACAGCTGGGGGCATTTTAAATGCAGTCTGCCCAGAGGGAGGGGCAGGGCTGGGAAGCCCCACTAATGGGAGTGGGCACCCCATGCTGGTCCTGCCTAAAAGAAAGGGTTAGTAGGCCAGGCGCAGAGGCTCATGCCTATAATCCCAGCACTTTGGGGGGCCAAGGTGGGAGGATCGCTTGAGCCCAGGAGGTTGACATCACCCTGGACAACACAGACTCCATCTCTACAAAAATCTAAGTTAGCTGGGGGTGGTGCACACCTGTGGTCCCAGCTACTTGAGAGGCTGAGGTGGGAGGATTGCTTTAGCCCAGGAGTCTCAGCCTGCACGAAGCTATGATTGTGCCACCGGACTCCAGCCTGGGCAAGAGAGTGAGGTCTCACCTCTAAAAGTATAAAAATAAAATGTAAAAAGAGGGCTGGCAGGGAGGGCATTGGCAGGCTTGGGGCTTCTAGCTGCCCTGGCACCCCTTGGACGGCGGGGCTAGGGAGTGGAGGCCCCTTCCTGACCTCTCTTCCCATCCCCACAGGTAGCTGAAGCCTCTGGGTGCTGGGCTCCATGTTACGGGGTCACCAAGGGTGAGCCAGGTGCCTCCTGCTCACAGTGTGCCTGGCCTGTGAGCCTCTCTCCAGGCCACCTCCTCCCCCCAGGTCCCTGTCCTGGCCGCCCCCTCCCACCCCAGATTCCCTGTCCTGGCCGCCCCCTCCCACCCCTGTCCTGGCCCTCCACCCCAGATCCTGTCCTGGCCCCCCTCCACCCCAGATCCTGTCCTCCCCCTCCACCTCAATTCCTTCACCCAGCCCTGCTTACAAGGGACTTGGGTTCATCCCAGAAGGTGCCCTGGGCCTCAGCAACCCGCCCTGGGTGGCAGCCCCAGCCGGGCCACTCAAAGAGCCCAGCCCCCAGGACTTCAGGGCTCCAGGGCTGGGTCTGTCCCAGGCCTCACTGCCCACGTAGAAGGGCAGCTTGCTGTGCCTTCTCTCACCAGCACAACGCTAGCGTTTCAGGAGGCTGGCCCAGGAAAAGAAAAGTTGGAAATAATCTGTTCATTCCCCTGAGCTCCCCAGAGGAGCCTTAGACTCTCCACCATCCCCCTGGCCCAAGCCAGCCTAGGAGCGCCTGTCAGCAGCCCCAGGGTCCTGCTCTCAGCTCAGCAGGCACCCCTCCCGGAGCCCGTCTTATCGCAGGGCACTGGGGAGATTTGGGATCACAGCACACAGCCCATGTACAGGACAGTCCCCGCTACGGACCCCGCCCATGCAGGGCCCTGCGGGAGGAAAACCGGGCCTTCCCTGGCCAGCCCGAGACCCACAGAGACCGAGCAGCAGAGGTCGGGTGGGCCGAGTCCTTGACACGGAGGAGGGTTCCTCGGCTCCAAGCAGCGCCTCAGGCCCCATGCTCCCTCCCCCAGACCCACTCCTGCCGCCCTGGGGGGGTCTGTGTGTGTGCCTCCACGTAGCCACTGGCTGCTGCCATTAACCTCTGTGCCCCCAACGTCCCCTGCAGGAGCCTCCTCCCTCCACCGCGGGGCAGACGCAGGTGCTGCTCCTCCCGTCTAACGTGATTGGTGGAGGGTGGGCACGTGACCTCCGCCGTCCAATCAGGGTCCTGCAGGTGCCTTCGCCTGGCTGGGCCGGCGGCGCTGGAACGGGCCGTGCGGGACACGGGCCTTGGGACACCTGCCGGGCTGCCGGGGGAGTCCTGGCTCTGACCTCGGCCTTCCATACCGCCTGGGGTGGGAGGGCCGGGCGCGGCGGCACACGCCAGTGAGCCCAGCGCTTTCGGAGGCCGAGGCGGGAGGCGGTGCCCGGGCGCTTGCGTGCCACCGAGAGGAGCAGCCGCGCCTTCTGCAGGGCGTCCTTGAGAGGCGGGAGGGAAACCGCCGCTTCCACTCAGCACCCTGGACCCCCAGCCCACCGTGGGGACCGGTCCCTGGGGCCTCTTCCACTGACCCCTCCTATCAGGTCCTCTCTTCCCTCTGCTTCGCTCCCCGGCACCGCCCCCCGCAACCCATCGCCTTCATTTCTGCCTCCCCCCACAGCAACAAGGACTTCCCCTCCACGGCTCTTCCCTCCGTTCCCGGAAACTCCCTGCCTGTCCTCTGCTCACCCTCCCCTCTCTCTTCCCACTCCCCGGGCAAAGACCTTTTCCCAGACACGGTCCTGGGCGCTCGGAGGCCCCTTGGGGGTGGGGGTAGGGGGGGCAGGGGTGGTTGGGGCGTGGCAGGGGAGGAGGGTGCCTCGTCCCCACATGGAGGAGTTCTGGTCCACCTGTCCCTCTGAGCACCTGCGTGGGCAGGGAGGACGGGCACGGCACCCGACTGTCAGCCCTGCCTGTGGGACCAGGGGCTCTGGGGGCCCCACGCAGCACTCTCACGTCCAGGCAAGGCGGGGGCACCCAGGACAGTCCTGGACTCCTGACCCCGCAGGTCTTGGGCAAGACTGCTAACAATTAAATGTCAGTTTCTATAGATTAAAAAACTTTTTTTTTTTTTTAATAGACATGAGGTCTCACTATGTTGCCCAGGCAGGTCTTGAACTCCTGGCCTCAAGCGATCCTCCTGCCTCAGCCTCTCAAAGTGCTGAGATTAAAGGTGTGAGCCAGTGTGCCCAGCCAGTTTGCGTAGGTTTTTTTTGTTGTTTGTTTGTTGTTTTTTAAATAAATTGAGACGGAGTCTCGCTCTGTCACCCAGGCTGGAGTGCAATGGTGCGATCTCAGCTCACTGCAACTTCTGTCTCCTGGATTCAAGCGATTCGCCTGCCTGAGCTTCCTGGGTAGCTGGGATTACAGGCGCCCACCACCATGCCCGGCTAATTTTTTTGTATTTTTAGTAGAGACAGGGTTTCACCATGTTGGCCAGGCTGGTTTCAAACTCCTGACCTCGAGTGATCTGCCCTCCTGGGCCTCCCAAAGTGCTAGAATTACAGTCGTGAGCCACTGCGCCCAGCCATTTCCATAGATTCTTCTTTTTTTTGAGACGGAGTCTCACTGTCGCCCAGGCTGGAGTGCAGTGGCATGATCCCGGGTCACCACCTCCTCTGCTTCCTGGGTTCAAGCAATTCTCCTGCCTCAGCCTCCGGAGTAGCTGGGATTACAGGTGCCTGCCACCATGACCAGCTAATTTTTGTATTTTTAGTAGAGACAAGGTTTCACCATGTTGGACAGGCTGGTCTTGAACTCCTGGCCTCAAGTGATCCACCCGTCTCAGCCTCCCAAAGTGCTGGGATTATAGGCCTGAGCCACCGCACCCAGCCAAATTATGCAAACTATTTTAAAGAACAATGATTCACACAGAGCTATCGTGCTTTTATGTAGTGTTTGAAATTTAACTAGAGCTCATTCAACGCTTCTGTGAAAATGAAATGCCTGTAATCCTTGCGCTCCACATCCTCTGGTCCCAGAGCACACAGCCAAGTGGCCACGCACTTCACTCAGTGCGGGAACCCACCCAGCCCTGCAGAAGCGTGGGGGGTCAGGCTGGGCCACTCTGCCACCAACCACAGCACCTGAGGTCATTGGGTGGGTCTCTGGCGCCACCCGTCGGACATTCAGCCCTCCCTGAAGCTCGTGACCATGGCCAGCTACCCGACTCCTCCTGCCCGCAGATGAGACCCTCACTTTCTGTTTGGGGGATGTGGGGCCAGGCATGGAGGAGGCTCTCCTGGGGTTCAGGCCTAGTCTTCCCGGCATTGCCAGCTCTGAACCCTGAACCCTTCTGCTGTGCCCTGCTCTCTATCTCGTGGGTCTCTGGGACATGGAGCTGGAGTGGGGGAAGGCGATGCAAGGGGACGACCTCCTGGGCCCTTCTCCTTCCCAGGTCCCGGCAGTCAGGGCCTCTGCCTCCCCTTCCCACCACCTGACTTGCCTGCCCTCCTGGGGTCTAGCAGCTGAGTAAACAGGTGGGCACGGCAGGGTAAGCCCCGCCCGTGGGCTGGGGACCCCCTTGGAGCAGCTGCTGTCTCCTCCATGTGCTTTGGGACCAACTCTGAGGTGCCTTCTCCTCCCATCCATCCCTGCCCACTGTGGCCGATTGGTGGCTGATGCCTGGACTTTGAGTTCCTAGGGGGAGGGACCAGCCCACCTGGTGGTCCCAGGGCCCGGCACACAGTGGGCCTTCAGAAATGCTTATCAAACAAATGCCAGTGGCCGCAGGCAGGGCCTGAGAGGAGCAGCTCAGCGGCCAGGTCCAGGCCCAGCGTGGCCAAGCCATGCCGGGTCCCTGACTCTCTGGCCCTAGCCCAGGGGCTGCCCCAAGGGCAGAGCTGGCCCACCCCCACATTCTGCTCTGCTTCCTGGTTTCAGGGGGGACGTGGGAGTGGATGAGGTGTGCAGAGAGTGCAGTGGCTGTGGGTGGACAGCACCAACTGCTGCCACCAACACGGGCCAGCTGGTGCCAGCTCGGCTCGGAAGAGGCCAAAATGGGCAGTGACGGGAGACAGCTGGCCTCCCACAGGGGCGGAGGAGCAGCCTGGGGGCTGCAGGACAATGACCCAGGCAAGAGCAGCCTTGGAGTGAGGCTGGACGCCCCCAGGTCCCAGCAGGGCACAAGGTGGGCCTGCGCCAGAGAGGATCTCCCCTCCCAAATCCCAAGAGCAGCTGAAATCGGCCCAGTGCCCACTGTGTGGACTCCAGCCAACAGGGAGCCCCGGGCTTTTAAAGAGGCGGGGTGGGGGCAGAGAGGGCCTTGGTGGTACTAGCACCGGTCCAGAGTGGACAGAAAAGAGTCAGAGAGGGGTCTGAGACATTTAATAAGAAGGTACCATTCCACCCACTGTCCTCTGGGGCAGCTGGCAGAAGATCCCCCACCCCGGGTGGCAGGGCCCTGATCTGATGAGGCTGGGGGCTCACGGAGGACGGGCAGCGGGCACCCCACTGGTGGGGTCGTCTCGGGGCACTGACTTCTCAGCACTGGAGCTGCGCGGCAGCCTCACCTCCTCACTTCTGCAGCAGAGATGAGACTCAGCCGCTGGCAGTGGCCCCCCTCACCACGCCGCCATGCTTGCCCCACTGTGCACTCACCGTCCAGGATGTGGAACTGGTCTGCAGCCTCGCAGAAGCCTGGGGGCCCAAGGCAGGGGTCAGGCTGGGCATCAGCCCAGAGAGTGGGGGTGGCTGAGCCGGGAACCTGCTGGGGACACTCACCATACTTAGGGAAGTAGAAGATCTGGTCCTCAGTCAGGTGGGCCTCCTGGACCCGCTGCTCAAACCCACTCAGGACCGAGTCGCTCACAGGGAGCGAGCGGGCTGCAGGGCAGACAGGGCTCCTGGGGTCCTGGCACCAGGCGGCGTGGAGGGCTCTGGGAACGGGGTCTGTGTGTCCCCTGCCCCCTCGGGGCCCTCTCCCTGCTCCCACACCAGACCTGTCTGTCACTACTCCCTGGGCCCCTGCTTAGCAGGAGGGTCAGGATGGGACAGAGGAAGGGTGTGTCCCCATGGGCTCACCCAGCCCCCCGGGGTGGCCCAGTGAGTGTGCAGAGTTTGAGCGCCTGTCTGGTCACAGAGGCTGGCCCCCACATACCGTAGAGCTTCACTGACAGCTTCCCCCTCTGCTCCAGGTACAGGATGGCGAAACTCTGGTAGTCAGTCTCAGCGACAACCACGTGCACAGGCCCTCGGGCGCCTCGGGCTGGGGCAGAGCCACGGTAGCCACGTCAGAGAGCCACAGCGGCTGCATCACCCCCCACCCACATGCCCTGTAGCCCCTGCCTCACCTTGAAGCAGGAAGCGGCCGAGGACCCCTGTGTCTCCATAGAGCTGGCGCACCTGCCAGCAGATCCCGTCCCTGGGGGGGCGGGGAGGAGGCACCACAGGCTGGGAGACCCCAACCAGAAATCCTAGTCCAGGCCACAGCCGGGGTGGGGTCAGGGGCCAGGGCAGGGCTGCTCTGGGACTCACAGCTTTCGGAAGGTACTGACAGCCATGGCTGTGCCCTGGGGAGCCACGTGCAGTGTGGTGGCCTCCGCCCGGTGGCCCTGCTCCTGCAGGAAACGGCAGGCAGAGCCCACAGCCACAAGAAGCCAGGTCCCTGCAAACTGGCGGCATACCATGGGAGGACTCGAGGGCACTGTGGGAGGGCCCCTCACCTGCTTCCCTCTACACCCCCCACAACTTCACCTGCTTCCCTCTCCCCCCAACAACTTCTACCTGTCTCCCTCTACCCCCCCCACAACTTCACCCTCTCCCCCCGACACACAACTTCTACCTGCCTCCCTCTACCCCCCTCCCCCGGCCCAACAACTTCACGTTCCTCCTTCTACCCCCCACAACTTCTACCTGCTGAGCATCAAAATTGGCCTTGGGCTGGATGGTGCTGATGGCGGATGGGGGCCGGGGTGGCCTCTGGCCCAGCGAGCCAGCTGCCAGAAGCAGAGTCAAGAGGATCGCAGTCCCAGGGGGCAGCATGGTGGCAGTGGCAGGGTGGCAGGACTGTGGGAAGCCAGGGGTAGCACCACCAAGTCCCAGGACAGAGTCTACTCTGCAGTCACAGAGCCTAGCCCAGGAAGTCCATGTCCGTCCCTTGCCTCCCCAACCCAGTCCCGGGCCAGCCCCACCCCCCACCTCCAGCCTCCTCGTGAGCCTAGCTTCGATCTGCACTTCCCGGCAGGGCCCTGGCACCATGTCCTGTGTACAAAGTCCGAGTTGACCTCTGGCTGTTTATTCCATTTCCCCTGCACCCCTGATTTCCACGGACAGTCCTTAGCCCTTTGCACATTATTTTCCTTAAACCATCACCCAGTGGTCTTATCTCCATGGCCAACGTCACGGGGTTCATGAAGCCACTTGCTCAGGGCCCGGCAACAGGGAGCGCCGGAGGCGGGTCCAGAACCAGCGGTCGCTGAGCCTCGCCTGCAGCCCCGCCCAGGACCGCCGCCCGCTGGCCACAAGGGGCGCTGTTCCCAACGCGCCCGAGTGCGCGCAAGCGCACAAAGAAAAGACGGCCAGGCCGCCGGAGCCCGAGGCGCAGGCGCACGAGGGGCGGATGCGGGCTGCCCGCGCGCTCTGCCTTCTTCGGCCATCGATGCCTCGGGGCTCGTGGCGTCGGGCCTGGCGGGCTCCCCGTTGGGCGGGGGCGGCGGTCCGAGCGGCTGCGGCGGTGGAAGCGGGTCCGAGTCGCGCAGGGCGGGGGCGCCGCAGCGGGCGGAGGCGGCCGTGGTGAGTGCGCCTGCGGCCCTCGGGGGTCCCGCCTCGTCGGCCCCGCCCGCCTTGGGCGAGTGCAGGAGCCTCGAGGCCGCCCGTGCGCGCGTCCCCGTCGTCCGTCCCGAGCCCGCCCGGCAGGGCTTCTTCAGGGCCGCAGGGCGGAGGCCATTGCCTGGTCGCCCCGAGCTTCCCCTCGGCGGAAGCTTGTCCCCGGACGGCGCCTGGTGTCCCCGTGCCTCGCGTGCGGCGGTCCGGGCCCCGGCGGGCTGAGGGGCGCCCGCCGCCGGCCGCAAGAGGCCGGGGAATGACGCGGCGGAGCGAGGCCGGCCCGGCCTGCCCGGAGCTGCCGGGTGGTTGGTTGGGCGGCGGTGCCCGGGCGTCCCCTGCAGACACCCAGCCCCGTGGAACTCCCGGCGGGACGGTTGGGGCTGGAGGAACAGGGCGCCCGCTCTCGGCCTCCCTTCCCGGGCCTGGGCTGAGGGCAGCCGTTGGTGGGTTTCAGGGCCGCCTGGGCAGAATGTCACGATGGACGAGGGCGGCACGCCCCTGCTGCCCGACAGCCTGGTCTACCAGATCTTCCTGAGCCTGGGCCCGGCCGACGTGCTGGCCGCCGGGCTGGTGTGTCGCCAATGGCAGGCCGTGTCGCGGGACGAGTTCCTGTGGAGGGAGCAGTTCTACCGCTACTACCAGGTGGCCCGCGACGTGCCCCGACACCCAGGTCAGTGGCGTGTGGGGCCCCTACCCACGTTCTGCAGCCAGGGCCCCGGGCCCCTGCGCTTGGGGGTCACCCTGGCTGAGGGCCTGCCCCGCGGCCCCGAGTGTCCATCCTCACACCCTCACCCTGATGGAGGCCTGTCCGGATACAGCACAGGCCCCCCTCAGAGCATGGAGGCCAGAGGGTTCATTGGGTCACTTGGGGGGTGGGGGGTACAGGGGTCTCTGTGAGCTACAGGGTTGTATTCCCCAGCCGAGGTGTGTGCCATGACTAGTGGGTTCCAGGGGCACCACGGGGCCTGCCAGGACTGCTGGGGCCACACTCAGCTCATGGCCTTGACTGCGAGGAGGAAGGCCCGGGCCCAGGACTGACACTGCCCACCCGCAGCGGCCACGTCCTGGTACGAGGAGTTCCAGCGGCTGTATGACACGGTGCCCTGCGTGGAGGTGCAGACGCTACGGGAACACACAGATCAGGTCCTGCACCTCAGCTTCTCCCATTCGGGGTACCAGTTCGCGTCCTGCTCCAAGGACTGCACTGTGAAGGTGAGGATGGCCAGGTGTCCTGCATACCCCACTCTGCTCTGCAGCAGCACGGAGGTCCCAGCACCCAGGCGTTCCAACCAGGTGGGAAGGGAGGGTCAGGCCAGAGGTGACACAGCAGCCTCCCTGCATCCAGCGGAGGGACTACAGAGGATCAGGAGCGGTGCAGGGTGGCCCTGAGTGCTGAGGAGAGGGTCCCACACAAAGCCGCCTGCTCCAGGGGCAGGCTCCTCCCCTCTATACTAGTGCCCCCAGAGTGGATGACAGTGGCTGGAAGGGGTCCCTGCCCCCTGGTCGCCTCTGAGCAGGGCTGGCAGAGCTGGGGCCTCATGGCCCTGTGGTAGCAGGCCCCTGCCCCGTGACCTGGCCAGGCGATCACCACAGCCACCCCTGCCCTGCAGATCTGGAGCAACGACCTGACCATCTCGCTGCTGCACAGCGCAGACATGCGGCCCTACAACTGGAGCTACACCCAGTTCTCCCAGTTCAACAAGGATGACTCGCTGCTGCTGGCCTCGGGGGTGTTCCTGGGGCCGCACAACTCCTCATCCGGCGAGATTGCTGTCATCAGCCTAGGTGAGCACGGGCGCCGGGTGGACCCTGCCCCCGCCCCACGCCGACAGCCTGTCCAGCCCCAGCCTCCCCACAGACTCCTTCGCGCTGCTGTCCCGCGTGCGGAACAAGCCCTATGACGTGTTTGGCTGTTGGCTCACCGAGACCAGCCTCATCTCGGGGAACCTGCACCGCATCGGAGACATCACCTCCTGCTCGGTGCTGTGGCTCAACAACGCCTTCCAGGTGCGTGCGGGGCTGGGGGCGGGGCTGCCCTCCCCAGGGCCTGGCGCCCACCTGGCATGTGCCCCCGCCCCCAGGATGTGGAGTCAGAGAACGTCAATGTGGTGAAGCGGCTGTTCAAGATCCAGAACCTCAACGCCAGCACCATCCGCACGGTGATGGTGGCCGACTGCAGCCGCTTTGACAGCCCTGACCTCCTGCTGGAAGCCGGCGACCCGGCCACGTCCCCCTGCCGCATCTTTGACCTGGGCAGCGACAACGAGGAGGAGGTGGCTGGCCCGGCCCCCACCCACGCCAAGGAGAGCTTTCGGCACTTTCTGGACCGCGTGCTGGAGGGGCGGGCGCAGCCACAGCTGTCGGAGCGTGTGCTAGAGACCAAGGTGGCCGAGCTGCTGGCCCAGGGCCACACCAAGCCCCCCGAGCGCAGTGCCACAGGGGCCAGGAGCAAGTACCTCATCTTCACCACTGGCTGCCTCACCTACTCCCCACACCAGATCGGTACACCCCTGCTGCCATGCTGCCCGCCTCGGTCCTAGGAGCTTGGGGGAGGCAGGGCAGGGGTCCTGGGGGGGCAGACGGCAAGCAAGTCCACAGGCAAAGCTGGGATCATTCACTCGCCCCTGGGGTCACAAGCCCAGACCTGGGGCCTGTGGGATGAGCAGTAAAAACAAACGCAGGCAAGGCCGCTGGCCAGCAAGCAACTGATGGGCCTGATTCAGGTCTGGGGCCCCTGGAGCAGGCAGTGCCCACGGACCTCTGTGGTGCTTACAGCCGCAGAGACACCATTGGGGTAGGGAGCCGCCCTGGAGTGACGTCCCCGGGGCATTGGACAGGGAGCCTCACCGCAGCCCTCCCTGCAGGCATCAAGCAGATCTTGCCACACCAGATGACCACGGCAGGGCCCGTGCTGGGTGAGGGCCGGGGCTCCGACGCCTTCTTCGATGCGCTGGACCACGTCATAGATGTACATGGGCACATCATTGGCATGGGCCTGTCGCCTGACAACAGGTGGGCCTCTTGCCAGTGTCCCAGGCGGGGTGCCCGCAGGCGGCCCATACCTAGCACAGTGCCCCTCGCCCAGGTACCTGTACGTGAACAGCCGCGCCTGGCCCAGCGGTGCGGTGGTGGCCGACCCCATGCAGCCGCCACCCATCGCAGAGGAGATTGACCTGCTGGTGTTCGACCTCAAGACAATGCGGGAGGTGAGGCGGGCTCTGCGTGCGCACCGCGCCTACACGCCCAACGACGAGTGCTTCTTCATCTTCCTGGACGTCAGCAGGGACTTCGTGGCCAGGTGCAGGGCGTGGCGTGGTGCAGGGTGGGCGTGGGCAGCAGCAGGCGGGCGGCCAGCTCATCCAGGCACTGTTCTGCAGCGGGGCCGAGGACCGGCATGGCTACATCTGGGACCGCCACTACAACATCTGCCTGGCCAAGCTGCGGCACGAGGACGTGGTCAACTCAGTGGTCTTCAGTCCCCAGGAGCAGGAGCTGCTGCTCACGGCCAGCGACGACGCCACCATCAAAGCCTGGCGCTCCCCACGCACCGTGCGCATCCTCCAGGCACCTCGCCCACGGCCTCGCGCCTTCTTCTCCTGGCTTGCCAGCCAGAGGCGCTGAGGGATGCTGGGTGCATTGGAGCTACCGGGACCCCTTGAGGACATCGCCAGGCTCTGTGGCTTTTTCCTGAGCGGGAGAGGTGGAGATGCTTGTAGCAGTTACGCCTTAGAAAGGGGACAACCAGGCCCCGCCACACGCTCACACGCAAACCTGCTCACGCAGCTGTGATGCTCGGCACAGGGTGGCCAGTGCAGATGGAGCCCAAGACCCCCTTGGCCTCCTGGCCAGCTTGGGGTACACAGGATACTGGGGGTGCCGCTCCTCGCTCATCCCCAGGCTAGGGGTTCACTCGCCCCAGCTGGCCTTGGCCCGGGGCACCTTCGGCTGGTCCTGTGGGGCCCTGGACGGCGGCCCAGTGGTGGCAGGGGCTGCTCCTGGCTGTGGTTGTGCGCCCGGGGCTTGGGAGTGGCCAGTCACGCTGCTGTGGGCCCGAGTGTGTTGCATGTCCACGCACCACCCATTCAGGGCCCTGAATAAACAGTTGGCAACAGCACATTGTTGTCCAGTCTCTGTCTGCAGGGAGGGAGACAGCACCACTGGCACAGTGGAGTGGACCTCGTGGTCACTGCTGACGGGTGACGTTACCGCTGGCACAGTGGTCCTACTGGAGTGAATGTTGCGGTCACTGCTGACAGGTGACGTGCGTCTGAGGTCATGTGCTGGTGCCAGCCTTTGTCACACTGCCCTGTCCTCCCTCTGTGACCTCCAGGGAGATGCCTGGCACATCTGCTGGGGCTGGCAACATGCAGGGCCTGCCATCTGTGTCCAGGGTCAGGCCACGTCACTCCCAGTGCCAGGGCGGCCCCCACAGTCAGTCCCGTCCTTAAGGGGGTTCCTCTCCAGGGTCGGCAGGCCGCGTCGCTCCCAGTGCCAGGGCGGTCTCCACAGTCAGTCCCATCCTTAAGGAAGTGCCTCGGCTGCTGGGGGCAGGAAGGGTGTTGGGCAGAGTTCCTCAGAGTTCAGGCCGGTGAGGATGGGACCAGGGGCCCAGAAGTGGGAGCAGAGGTGCAGCTCCAGCTGGATCCCGCAGGCTTTGTCGGAACTGCACCGGGAGCTCAGGGGGCCCAGGGCAATGGTGGTGACAAGGAAGAAGGCAGGAATAGAGCCTGGCACTCTGGTCAGCTGCTCATTATAGGAAGCACATGGAGCTTGTGGCTCCAAACATGGCAGCAAGCAACCCCGTACAGAGAAAGGACGCAGAGGAGATGCGTGAGTGTAGAGGTGATGGTTCCCTTGAGCCACGTGGGCTGCAGGTAGAGACCCTGGGGTCAAGCTCAAGCACCCATGGGGTCAGGGACAGCACCACCAACAGAGGCTGCGCCACCCAGAGGGATGGAGCCTGGGGACTGCTGCAGTGGGTCCCCCAACTGGGCGAGAACAAAGAAAGGAAGGAAGACACACCAAAGACCCCCAGACAAGATGAGCTGCCCTGAGACTGAGACCCTCAGAAAGGAACTGACAGATTCTGTAAACGCAAACATACCACGGGCAGGCTCCAAAGAATTGAGCAATTTCCTGAAAAGGACTTAGCTACATTCACATTCAAGGAGACTAACAAAAACACCCCTACGCACCATAAAACAAAAGCGGGGACAGAAATCAAGAGGACATGGACATTTCAAAATAAAAAGGGAGCCAATTAGACACTGTGGAAAATGACAGGGTGAGTGACTGCATCAAAAGCTTGATACGTAGGCCGGGCGTGGTGGCTGACGCCTGTAATCCCAGCACTTTGGGAGGCCGAGGCGGGCAGATCACGAGGTCAGGAGATCGAGACCATCCTGGCTAACACGGTGAAACCCCGTCTCTACTAAAAATACAAAAAATTAGCCGGGCGTGGTGGCGGGTGCCTGTAGTCACAGCTACTCAGGAGGCTGAGGCAGGAGAATGGCGTGAACCCGGCAGGCGGAGCTTGCAGTGAGCCGAGAGCACCACTACAGTCTGGCCAGGGTGAAAGAGCGAGACTCCGTCTCAAAAAAAAACAAAACAACAACAAAAAAAGCTTGATTCGTGAGGCCGGGTGAGGTGGCTCACGCCTGTAATCCCAGCACTTTGGGAGGCCAAGGCGGGTGGATCACGAGGTCAGGAGATCGAGACCATCCTGGCTAACACGGTGAAACCCCATCTCTACTGAAAATACAAAAAATTAGCCGGGCGTGGTGGCGGGCGCCTGTAGTCCCAGCTGAGGCAGGAGAATGGTGTGAACCTGGGAGGCGGAGCTTGCAGTGAGCTGAGGTTGCACTACTGCACTCCAGCCTGGGCAACAGAGCGAGACTGTCTCAAAAAAGAAAAAAAAAAAAAAAAGCTTGATATGTGGAAAGCACTGGACCAGACAGACTCGACGAGAGGACCAGGCAGCAAAAGACGGCACAGAGGAGATGAAAGAAACAGAGCCCTGGGAGGGGAACGGAGCAGCATGCATGCCCCTACCCCATCTACGGGGCGGGGGTGGAGACCCAGTGTTTAAAGAGAAAGTGACTGAATTACCAAAAGAACAGAAGTCCCCAGAAAACACATGCTGAGGTCAGGCCGGGCGCGGTGCTTCATGCCTGTAATCCCAGCACTTTGGGAGGCCGAGGCGGGCAGATCACTTGAGGTCAGGAGATCAAGACCAGCCTGGCCAACATGTTGAAACCCCTTTTGTACTAAAAAAAAAAAAGAAAAAAAAAAAAGGAAAAATTAGCCAAGCGTGGTGGCACACGCCTCTAATCCCAGCTACTCAGGGGACTGAGGCAGGAGAATTGATCAAACCTGGGAATGAGCTGAGATTACACCACTGCACTCCAGCCTGGGCGACAGGGTGAACTCTGTGAAACTGCAGCTATGAAACTTGTGCACGTGGCCCGGAGCAGCTGCCAGAGAGCTGGGTCAGGGAGCAGCAGCAAGATCCAAAGTTTCGCAGAACTGATACTTGACCTTACCTCCATGACCTGAACTCCACGCAGCTGGAACACTGGAGGTGAGTGCTGGGGCCAGGCAGAAAGCCCAGAGCAGCCCTAAGGGCCAGGGAAAGGAACTGACGCTGATGCACAGTGTCAGTGAGGCAATGCCCTGGGTTTTCTCTTCTCCATTCTTTTGTGACCCTGATGGCAGTGGGAGTGGTGGCTACAGGAACCCATCAGAGCCAAACCTGGAGGCCAGAAAGTCCCTCACAGATCAGTGCGGCTGTATTGAGGGTGGGACCAGCCCCGTTAGCTTTCCTCCCCGGCCCTCCTGCCACATAGACTCCAACGCGGCCCAGTCAAGGGCACGTCACTGTCTGAATGGACAGTGAGTGAGCCCAGCAACCAAACCCAGTGTAGGGAGCTTGGCAAGCACCCACATGGGTCTAATGATCACACCACGGACTTGGGGAACTGTGGACCAGCCTCGGGTCCCAGACCAAAGACCAGCAGCTCTGAAGACAGGAGTCCGCGCAGGCGGGAACAATGTGGGTCCGACCCTCCTAGGACCAAGTGCCTGCTAACCCCAAAGACACCCACACAGGCGGGAGCAGTGTGGGTCCAAACCTCACAGGACCAAGTGCCTGCTAACCCCAAAGACACCCACGCAGGCGGGAGCAGTGTGGGCCCAACCCTCACAGGACCAAGTGCCTGCTAACCAAAGACACCCACGCAGGCAGGAGCAGTGTGGGCCCAACCCTCACAGGACCAAGTGCCTGCTAACCAGACTTCGACATTTCCCACAGGATTCAAACATGACCCAGATCTCATAAAGTCATATTCAAAATGTCTAGAATATAGCCCCAAATTACTTGACACATGAAGAACCACAACATTTCAACTTGCAGCTGGGCACAGCAGCTCACACCTGTAACCCTAGTCCCCTGGGAGGCCACGGCTGCACAGTGCAATGACCGGGCCGCTGCACTCCAGCCTGGGTGACGGAGACCCTGTTTCTAAAAAAAATAAAAAATAAAAGATTCAATGTGCAAAGGTAAAGAACCATACATCCTATTTCCCAAAAACAATCAGTAGCTTTTTTAAAAAAACACACAATAAATTTTTATTATTTTTTAATTTTTGTAGAAATGAGGTCTCACTATGTTGCCCAGGCTGGTCTCAAACTCCTGGGGCTCAAGTGATCTTCCAGCCTTGGCCTCCCGAAGCGCTGGGATTACAGGCATGAGCCACTGCGCCGGCCAACACAATTCTTAAAAGGTACTGGGATTCCTCTGCTTCGAGATCATTGCTAGGCTAGAAAAATAAAGCTTGTTCTACCAGAAATCACAAGTAAGAACTGCGTGTTCTCCAAGGCAGAAATTGTAGAGTCTAAGCTCTGAACCCCAACATCCACAGCTGCCTATCAGAACAGTTAAACCAGCTCGGAACAGAGCAGCAAAATTCGGCTTCATCATACGAGGCCATCGTGCTCTTCTAAGATGCTAATAACCCCAAACAGGAGGTGCTGAAACCAAAATGAAAGACAGTCTTTGAGGCTAGCTGTCACACCAATTGTTAGTTCCTTGTTATGGCCCCTTCTATAACATTAATAAAGGAAATATTTTACTGCAAGAAGTATTTTATATGCCACCAGCCATGAATTTTTGTCATTAGTTACTACATAAATGCCGCCTAGTGCCTGCCATTATCCACATGGCACGACCATTTTATGTCTACAATTCACTTCTGTATTACAATCTTTGTGATTTCCATAAGTACATTAGCAAAGGTTTAACAACGAGATGCAATCTAACATCCATAAACTCCAGTGTTTTGCAGACAGCAATGTAGGAGAGAGAGATTTTTTTTTTTTTTTTTTTTTTTTGAGACAGAGTCTCGCTCTGTTGCCCAGGCTGGAGTGCAGTGGCGCAATCTCGGCTCACTGCAAGCTCCGCCTTGCGGGTTTGCACCATTCTCCTGCCTCAGCCTCCTGAGTAGCTGGGACTACAGGTGCCTGCCACCACGCCTGACTAATTTTTTTGTATTTTTTAGTAAAGACGGGGTTTCACCATGTTATCCAGGATGGTCTCGATCTCCTGACCTCGTGATCCACCCGCCTCGGCCTCCCAAAGTGCTGGGATTACAGGCGTGAGCCACCGCGCCCGGCTGAGAGATATTTTTAATCGCCTGTCATTTAACTGAACTTATGTAATACATAAACCAATAATTTAGCAGTTCTAAGTCTCCAAATGGCTCCGGTGAGATCTGTAAGAAGCATCTTCCACGTACGCATCCTGCTGATGCTGCTGTTTCCTCCTCCCGATGCTTTCCTTTGCCCGCGAGAGGGGCTCGAATAAGATGGATGCTTTGCTTGACTTCTTTGATGTCCTGAAGTTTCCGTAGCGCTTTTTCTTTTATCGGTTCATTATAAATTTGACTTGACATTTCTGTTTGATCTTCAACGCTCTTCGTTGCATCAGTGGTTTTATTCCATGGCTCTCGCTGGCATTTGACAGGTTCGTTTCTACATTTTTCAAACTCAAATGATCCGCTGTGAGCACTTTACCAGCTGCTTTCAGGAATGCTTTAGTCCACCTGACCTTTGAGGATTGTGTGTTTGTTTGTTTGTTTGTTTTTAAGACGGAGTTTCGCTCTGTCGCCCAGGCTGGAAGGCAGTGGCACCATCTCGGCTCACTGCAAGCTTCACCTCCCGGGTTCACGCCATTCTCCTGCCTCAGCCTCCCAAGTAGCCAGGAATATAGGCACCCGCCACCACGCCCAGCTACTTTTTTTTTTTTTTTGTATTTTTAGTAGAGACGGGGTTTTTTTTGTTTGTCTGTTTTTTAAGATGGAGTCTCGCTCTGTCACCCAGGCTGGAGTGCAGTGGCGCAATCTTGGCTCACTGCAAGCTCCGCCTACCAGGTTCATGCCATTCTCCTGCCTCAGTCTCCCGAGTAGCTGGGACTACAGGCAGCTGCCACCACGCCCAGCTAATTTTTTTGTGTTATTTTAGTGGAGACAGGGTTTCACTGTGTTAGCCAGGATGGTCTCGATCTCCTGACCTCATGATCTGCCCACCTTGGCCTCCTAAAGTGCTGGGATTCCAGGCGTGAGTCACCGCGTCCAGCTGAGGATTGTGCTCTTTAAAACAGTTTTATGACATTTGGATTTACAAAATCTGAACACTTTACAATCATTGCAGATGAACCTTATGCCATGGCCCCGGGTAGACGGACCCTGAACAAAAACTAACACTTCTCGATATGCAAGTGGAACCTGCATGGTACTCACCCACCAGACACCAGGCTTCGGAAGAAGTGACACAGACACAGATGTTGAAATTATCTGACAAGGACTTTAAAGCAGCTACTATAAATATGCCAGAGCAAGCAATCACAAACATTTTGCAATGGATGTAAAAATATGAAAGTCTCAGCAAAAAAATGGAAGATGTAAAAAGGACCATTCATACCAAGATTAGGTATCTATAAAAAGAGAGGGAAAAAGGCTGGGCATGGTGGCTCACGCCTGTAACCCTAACATTTTGGGAGGCCGAGGTTGGTGGATCACCCGAGGTCAGGAGTTCAAGACCAGCCTGGCCAACATGGTAAAATCCGGTCTCTACTAAAAAAAAAAAAAAAAATTAGCCGGGCAGGGCCAGGCGCGGTGGCTCACGCCTGTAATTCCAGCACTTTGGGAAGCCGAGGTGGGCGGATCACAATGTCAGGAGATCGAGACCATCCTGGCTAACATGGTGAAACCTCGTCTCTACTAAAAATACAAAAATTAGCCGGGCGTGGTGGTGGGCGCCTGTAGTCCCAGCTACTCGGGAGGCTGAGGCAGGAGAATGGCGTGAACCCAGGAGGCGGAGCTTGCAGTGAGCTGAGATTGCGCCATTGCACTCCAGCCTGGGCCACAGAGCAAGACTCCATCTCAAAAAATAAAAAATAAAAAATAAAGACAGTTTCTCACTCTGTTGCCCAGGCTTGAGTCACTGGTACAGTCATGACTTACTGCAGCCTCAACCTTCAGGCTCGAGTGATCCTCCCACCTCAGCCTCTCAAGTAGCTGGGACAACACGCATGTGCCACCACACCCAGCTAATTTTTATATTTTTTGTAGAGAGGGGGTTTTGCCATGTTGTCCAAGCTGGTTTTGAATTCCTAGGCTGAAGTGATCTGCCTTCCTCGGCCTCTGTAAGTGTTGGGATTACAGGCGTGAGCCACCTTACCGGGCTGGAGCCTCTTTTTAAGGGTACTAATCCCATCCACAAGTGTTGCACCCTCATGATCTGATCAACTCCCAAAGTCCCGCCTCCAAGTACCATCACATTGGGGATTATGTTTCAATACAGGAAATTGGGTGGGGGGGAGCACAAACATTGTCTTCTCTTAGTCTGTTTTTGCTGCTATAACAGAATACCTGAGACCAGATAATTTATAAGGAATAGAAATTTATTGGCTCACAGTTCTGGGGGCTGGGAAGTCCCCGAGTAAGGTGCCAGTGTCCGGTGTGATCCTTCTTGTTGTGTCACTGTGGAAGGTGGAAGGGCAAGAGAGGGCCAAGCTCACCTTATTATACCAGCAGCAATTCCAGCCTATGCTCCCTCTGACCTCATCACCCTTTAAGGATCCCACCTCTTAACACTGTTACAATGACAATTAAATATTAACATGAGTTTGGGAGATACAAACATTCAAACCATAGCGTTCCATCCCTGCCCCTACACCAATTCATGTTCTTTTCACATACAAAATATACTAATTCCATCCCAATGGCCCTATTCAAAAGTCCAAAGCCCAGAGTCTCATCTAAATCAAACCTGGGTGAGACTCAAGGCACGATTCATCCTGAGCCAACTTTCCCTCCACTGTGAGCCTGTGACATTAAACAAGTTACATGCTTCCAAAATACAATGGCAGGGCAGGAATAGAACAGACATTTCCATTCCAAAGGGATACACTGTAAGGAATAACAGGCCCCGAGCATGTCCAAAGTCCAACAGGGAGAACACTACTAAATCCTAAGGCTTGAGAATCATCTTTGACTCCAAATCCTGCCTTCTGCACGCCGTGGGGTACGTCTGGGTCCTCAGGCTCTTGGGAACCTCACCCTTATAGCTTTGCTGGGCTCAGCCCTCACACAGCTCTTAGGTTGGAGTCTCATGCCTTCAGCTCTCCCAGGCTGGCAATGAACACGAGGCTCTCCAGTTCTGGGGTCTCAGAGGTGGCCTTATCCCCAAGGCTCCACCACATAGTGTCCTAGTGTGGGCTCTGCCATGGCTCTGGCCTGGAGACTTGTGACATCCTGTGACACCCAGCAAGGCTGCAGAATCAGCACCACATGGACACCACCAAGGCTTATGACTTGTACCTTCCCTGGGTCCACTTGAGACAGGCTGGAGTGGCTTAGGGGGTCTGCACTGGAATGTAGACAGCAGACTTGGGGTGGCCCTGGCCAGCAGGCTCTAAGGTCCACAACCTACACCTCTCTTTTGACATATTTCCTTCCCAAACCTTGGCACTCTGGGCCTGTGGTGGGAGGGGCAGCACCAGGAATCTGAAATGCCTCTGGGGCCATTTTCCCACTGTCCTGATGAGCAGCCTCTGGCTTCATTCTGTCCATACTAAGTTGCTTGGCCACACACTTGGTCTGTTCTCCTAAAGACACCTTATTACTCCCTAAATGGCCAGGCTGAAAATCCTTACGATCCCAATCTTTCCTTGTTAATTATAAATTCCATCTTTAATTCACTTCTCTTCTCACATCTTACTCTCTGCAGTGAGAAGAAGACATGCCACACCCTGAGTATTTCTCCAGCCAGACATCCCAGTTCCTTCCACAAAGGAAGGACTGGGCATGGACACTCTTCACCCGCGTTCTCTGCCACCTTATAACTAGGATGGTCACTCCTCCAGTTTCTGACACCTTGTTCTTCATTTCTGTCTGAGATCTTACCAGAATGGCCTTCACTGTCCAGATTTCTACCAACATTCTGACCATGACCACTTAAGTATTCTCAAAGAAGCTTCAGACTTTCCCTACAGTTCTCTTGTGAGCCCTCAACAAAATCACCCTTTACACTCCACGAATGGCATCTAGGCTTTTTCTCGCTCCTCCAAACTCTTCTGGCCTCTGCCTACTACCTAGTTCCAAAGCTGCTTCCACATTTTTCAAGCATTTGTGATGACAACAAACCCACTCCTGGTCTTGATTTTCTGCCCACAGCACCCTGATACCAAAACCAGACAAAGACAATACAAAAGACAATTATAGACAAATGTCCCTCATGAACAGAGATGCAAAATCCTCAAAAAAATGTAAACCAAATCCAGCAATATATAAAAGTGATAGTGCACCATAACCAGGTAGGGTTTATTCCAGGAATGCAAGGTTAGCCCATATTTGAAGAACCACGTAAGTCACCATATTAACTGTACAGGGGAAAAGCCATATGAATATATCACTTGGTATAGAAAAAGCATCTTTTTTTTTTTTTCTTTTTTTGAAGACAAAGTTTCCTTGTTGCCCAGGCTGGAGTGCAATGGCACGATCTTAGCTCACTGTCACCTCCATCTCCCAGGTTCAAGCGATTCTCCTGCCTCAGCCTCCCAAGTAGCTGGGATTACAGGAACGCACCACCACACCCAGCTAATTTTTGTTTTTAATAGAGATGGGTTTTCACCATATTGGCCAAGCTGGTCTCAAATTCCTGACCTAAGGTGATCCGCCTGCCTCGGCCTCCCAAAGTGCTGGGATTACAGGCATGAGCCACCAAACCCAGCCATTGAAAAAGCATCTTGATAAAATGTCTAGTCATATTAAAAAAAAACAAAACCCTCGAAGCAAACTAGAAGAAGGGAACTTGCTCAACCTGATAAAACAGCATCACCAAAAATCCCCGTGGGTAACATGATACATAATTGTGAAAGCAAGAAAGCCTTCCCCGAGAGTGGGAATGAGGAAAGGCTATAGACTCTTACCATTACTATTCAACCTTATAAACAGGAAGTCAGCCAATGGAACAAGGCAAGCAAAAGAAACAAAAGGCACAGAGATTGAATAAAAAGAAATAACTGTCCTTATTCATGGATGACATGTTGTTTATGCATAAAAGCCCCCCAAATCTATAAAACAAAGTCCCAATCTCCTACAACCAGTAAGTGAATTCATCAAGGTTACGAGGCATAAGAACACATAAAAATCAGTTTTGTTTTTAAACACTGGAAATATACCGTCAGAAACCAAAATTCAAAAAACAACCTCTTACAACAGCTCAAGAAACAAAGTAAGCTGTGGGATAGGAAGCAATAAATAAATAAATAAAAGAAACACTGAAGCATAAACCTACTAAAACATGTACAAGATATGTATACTGGCTGGGCATGGTGGCTTTTATGCCTATAATCCCAGCACTTTGGAAGGCAGAGGTGGGCGGATCACTTGAGTCCAGGACACCAGCCCAGGCAACATGGCAAAACCCCATCTCTACAAAGAATACAAAAATTAGCCGGGCATGGTGGCACACACTTGTAGTCCCAGCTACTTAGGAGGCTGAGGTGGGGAGATCCATTGAGCCCAGGAGGTCAAAGCCACAGTGAGCTGTGATAGTGCCACTGCATTCCAGCCAGTTCAACATACATATGAAATACTACAAAACGCTGATAAACAATAGAGACAGACTTATGTTCATGGACTGTCTGACTGAACATAGATGTCAATTCTCCCCAAACTGATGTGTAGATTTAACGCAATTCCAATCAAAATCCTAGAATTTTTTTTTTTTGTAGTTGACTGTAAAATATATATGTACTGTCAAACGAACAAAAATAGGGAAAACAATTCTGAAAAACAAGAACGGGCTGGGCGTGGTGGCTCATGCCTGTAATCCCAGCACTTTGGGAAGCTGAGGCAGGCGGATCACTTAAGCCCAGGAGTTTCAGGCCAGCCTGGACAACATAGAGAGACCCTGTCTCCAGCTGGGTGCAGTGGCTCATGCCTGTAATCCCAGCACTCAGGGAGGCCGAGGTAGGCAGATCACGAGGTCAGAAGATCGAGACCATACTGGCCAACATGGTGAAACCCCGACTCTACTAAAAATACAAAAAAATTACCTGGGTGTGGTGGCACGCACCTGTAATCCCAAATACTTGGAAGGCTGGGGCAGGAGAATCACTTGAACCGGGGAGTCAGAGGTTGCAGTGAGCCAAGATGGGTCACTGTACTCCAGTCTGGTGACAGAGCGAGACTCTGTCTCAAAAAAAAAAGAGACTCTGTCTCTACTAAAAACTTAAAAAATTAACCAAGTGTGGTGGTCTGCCTGTGGTCCCAGCTACTTGGGATGCTTGAGGTGGGAAGACGTGCTTGAGCCTGAGGTCTCGAGGGTGCAGTGAGGTAGGATTTGTACCACTGCATTCCAGCCTAGGCAACAGAACGAGACTGTGACTGTCTGAAAAAAAAAAAAAAAAAAAAAAAAAGAGAGAGGGCAGGGCAGGTCAAAAGAAAAAGGAAAAAAAAGAAAAAGAAAAGAAAAATAAGGAGGGATGGAGGAAAAAGGAAAAAAAGAAAAAGAAAAAGAAAAGAATAAAGTTTGGCCAGGTACAGTGACACATGCCTATAATCCCAGCACTTTGGGAGTCCAAGACAGGACAGTGTGAGACCAGGAGTCTGAGACCACCCTGGGCAACACTGTGAGATTCCGTCTCTCCAAAAATTAAAGAAAATAAGCTGAGCACGATGGTGTGAACCTGTAGTCCCAGCTACTTGGGAGGCCCAGGTGGGAGGATCACTGGAGCCCAGGGGTTTGAGGCTGTAGTGAGTTAGGGCTGCGCCATTGCGCTCCAGCCTGGGTGACATAGCAAAACCCTGTATCTTAAAAAGAAATAAAAAAAGAATGCTGACAACACAAAGTGCCCAAGAGGATGTGGAGCAGCGGGAACTGTGGCTCATGCTGGCGTTCCACAACAGGCTACAGCTATTCTGGAAAGTGCTTGGCAGCTTCTTTTGAATTTAAAAATACACTTACTGTGTGATCCAGTAGCCCCATTGCTAACTACCTTAATGAAATACAACTTGCTCAACAACCTGTACACAAATGTTTATAGCAGCTCTATTCAGACCTGCAAAACATTAGAAACAACCCAAATACCCTTCAACAGGTGATGAGACAAACTGATCCATCCATAGGGCACTACTCCAAAAAAAAAAAAAGAGAAAACAAATGCTGATGCACGCATCCTGATCAATCTCAGTGGCGTTCTGCAGATCCCGCTGCTCCCAGCCACGCACTGTAGGACTCCATTATGGGACCTTCTTGGAAAGACATAACTATAGTGGTGGAGGACAGGTGCCATGGGTCAGGGTGGTGACTATGGGGAAAGTGGAACAGCCTTCTGAGACGGCGGGGCTCGCCTGGCTCCCAGGCCCATGGTGCTTACCCAAATCTGCACAGGTGTGAACATCCATGGAATTGAATGTTCCATGAATAAAACAAAAGAACAAATCAATTTTACTATGTGAAATTTAAAAATGTTATTAGAGGCCAGGTGCAATGCCTGCAATCCCAGCACTTTGGGAGGCCGAGGTGGGTGGATCACCTGAGGTCAGGAGTTCGAGACCAGCCTGGTCAACATGGTAAAACCCTATCTCTACTAAAAATACAAAAATTAGCCAGGCATGGTGGCTCACACCTGTAATCCCAGCTACTCCAGAAGCTGAGGCAGGAGAATTGCTTGAACCTGGGAGGCGGAGGTTGCAGTGAGCCGAGATTGTGCCATTGTACTCCAGCCAGGAAGACAGAACGAGATTTCATCTCAAAAAAAAAAAAAAAAAAAAAAAAAAAAGCCACTTCCAGAGGGAGATGTAAGGTGACACAAAAATTCAGCAATTCCTCCAAGAGCTGAACAAGTGGCCCAGCAGCTCTACTCCTCAGTATAATATTCAAGAGAAATGAAAACAAATACACATTCCCACAAAAACTTGTTCACAAATGTTCACAACAGCATTTTCAGAGTAGCCAAAATTTTGTAAAAACCGCCCAAATGTCCAGCAACAGGTGAATGGATAAATAAACTGTGGTGCATCCATACAAGAGATTATTCAGCCATTAGAAGGAATGAAACTCCGATGCATGCTGCAACACACAGGAACCTTGAAAATATCTTGCTGAGTAAAAGCAAAGGCCACATTCATACGAATGTCCTGAGTAGGCAAATCTGTAGAGACAGAAGGTAGGTTTGTGGCTGGCTGTCAGGGGCTGAGGGGAGGGAGAACAGAGTGACTGCTAAGGGAAGGTTTCTCTGTAGGGTGATGAAATATCCCAAAATTAGGTAGTGACGATGGTACCTCTGTGGGTTTGCACAGAGCCTGTCACTTCCCCAGAAGGCCACGAGGCGGCTGGGCCAGACCTGCCCACGGGGCTGCTCCAGAGGTTTTTGTCCCTCCAGGCCTTGGGCTGCTTCATGGGAGCCTCTTCGTGTGGCAGCCAGTACCTAGGTAATTGTTCTGAGTGCAGACCTCTGCTCCTTCTTCAGCCTGGAGCCCGACGCTGCTCTCACTGCGTTGCGGGGGTGCAGTCCTCAGCTCTTCCCCCAGGTTCTCCAGACCTCCACCTCCGCTGCAGGGAGGTGAGGGTCAGGAGGACCATCAGGCTGCTCTGGCTGGCAAAGGACTTGGAAGGTAGCTCCTCTGCCCGGTCTTTCAGCTGATCCACTTTTAGACTCTGCTCCATGCCAGGGTCTCCCGGTGTGGCCAGCTTCCCCCTCAGCCCTCTTCTGCTCAGCAGCCACCCACCAACCCACTTCCCACCTTCCAAAATGCGTTCAAATCCTTTGTGGGATGTTGGCTTCTTCCCCATCTTTGTCCCTGTGGGAGGATTTTTTTTTGGTCCATTCCTCTCATTTCACAGTTCCATTTCGTTTTAAGTGAGAAGAGATGACCTCAATCGATCTGTTTTAACAAACTGCAGTGACCCAGCAAAACCTGTCACATACAAATAAATCCCCAAATATAGAAGCCCAGTATGTTAAAGACGAAACTTCAGAATCATTAGACGAAAACATAACAGTGGTTTTCAGCCTCAGGGAAGGTCAGGATGTTCTGAGTCGGTTGGAAATAGCACCATTCATAAAGGATAAGATCAGCTGATCATGCGTAAGGTTTAAGCTTCTGCACATCAGGAACAACAGAAACACAGTTCAAAGACACAACCGAGAATCTGTCATCAGGAATATCAGGAACTCCTACCAACCAGGAGAATAAGACCCAGACCAACAACCAAAAGAAAAATGAGAAAAAGACATCAACAGGCAATTCGCACAGGGGACAATCCAAGGGAGAGGTAAGCATGGTAAAGACGCCCAACTCCGCCGAGTCATCAGAGAAACGCATGTGACAGCGATGCCACTTCACACACAGGAGGCTGCAGCGTCTCCTCAATTCCAACAACACGAAGCACGGGCAGGGATGGGAGTGATGGGAACCCTCCCCTGATGCTGGTGGAAGGACTGGATGCAGCCCCTCTGCAAAAGCAAGCTGGCAACTGCTAAAAAGGGGAGGCCTAGAAACCACCAACCCTCCTTCCAGGTTGACGGGAGACCCACGAGAGCAGGTCTGGCTGTCTCCAGTCACCAAACCCTGAAGACACGGGAAGAGACTGGAAGGTGCTCTCTAGGGAACTCACACACGGCAGTCAGAATCCACCACGCAGAGTGCCCAGCACTAGAGGCATTAAAAGTAGCCAGGCTGAGTAAAAAGCCCAGCTACCTGCAGCTGATCCAGTGGACGGTTTCTGCATTTTCAATGCAATACTCTTATCTGTGAATGTAGAAACATACAGATGCAAAACTCTAAAGCCCAAGGGGAACCGAACGCCACAATTCCCGCCACTGGCCTGGGGAGCTGAGGTGAGGCCGGGAAAGGGAACAGCAGGGCTCTGCAATGCCTGCTCTTTAGGCCTAGTACACACTCACGAACACAGACAGTGCCCGTCAGTCAGTTCCGTGCCTGAGTTATTTTCTGTACTTTTCCACAGTCTTAACTTCTCAAACTACAGCAGTGCGTGAAGATGTCGAGAGGGGACAACACTTTATCCTGGACCTCGATACAGATGCCCAGTAGGTCCCGGCACGGCTGCCCTGACAGCGAGCGCGAAGCCGTGCCTACGCCTGCCTGCACTGTCCCAAACACACCACAGGGGCAGTGCAGCCAGGACCCTCGGTGCAGCCAAGACACTCGGTGCAGCCACGACGCTCGGTGCAACCAGGACACTCAGTGCAGCCAATATGCTTGGTGGAGCCTGTGCACAGAAAGGCAGGACCAGGGCTGGCTCATCCTCATCCTGCTCTCACAGGAGTCCCTGGGGAGGCCCAGGAGAGGAGATGGACAGGGAAGAACATTCCAAAAGAGGGAACGCTGGGCTTCACCAAGCCTTGAGAAGAGACAGCTTACAGCAGGTAAGGAACAGAACAGCCTGGCTAGCTAGAGAAGCAGGCAGGGGCCAGGCACCCTGTGGGGAGGGGTCTGTGAGAGGAGAGGAGGCCAGGAGGACCCGCAGAGGGTCACCACTGCCAAGACTGGAAGCCACAGGCAACCTGGAATCAAATGGATGCCACTGACCACAAAGATTTGAATGGTTTAATAGCTGTCTCGTGAGCTGGATGGCAAGCTCTCACACCTCACCCGCAGGCTGTGCTGTGCACCCCCCACACAGTGGTCTGAGCAGAGGCAGCATGGGATCAGACCCTCTCCCACAGCCAGCCTGGCCAAGGTGGCACAGACCAGAGCTCTGTGCAGACAAGCACCCAGAGGTCTAGGAATGCTCCCTTCTCTCCAGGGGCCAGAGGGGAGAACCAAGCTACTCAGCCTTCCTTGCTCTGGCCAGCAGGAGGCCCTTCTCCTGGAGCAGCCATCCTTCCTGCCTGTCATGCCCGAGGGACACAAGGCCATCCACTGGGCTCCTGCTATGTGGGCACTGCTGGGATATGCTCCCACTCCGAGTGTCCCCACCCAGGGCCTCTCCCTTCACTGCACAGGACAGCAAGGGCAGCTTGTGCTGGGAAGCACCTGAAGACCCTCGGCCAATCCCACCACAGCCCTGGGCTAAGCTCGTCTCCTAGGCCCCTCCACACAGTCTCTGAAATCTGAGGACTGGCTGGTGGCTCCTTCCCCCGTGACAGTGAACTTGGCTGCAGGCCGACACCCTCCCAAGCGCCCAAGCGCGGCCCCTGCCCACTTGTACAGTGAGGCCCTGGCCCAGTGTGGTGGCCCCTCAGTGAGCCGGCTGTGCCTGGCTGCCCCTAACCCCCACACACCAGTAGGGGGCAGTTAGAGCCCTGTCAGGTCCACAATGGCCTTGATGAAGATGGCATCGTCCCGCACGTAGGAATTCTTGGCCTCCATCTTGGAGACGGGGCAGAAGAGGGGGCAGCCGCTTGCGATGTTCATGTCGTTGACTGGCCTCTGAAAAGAGGACGAGGTCACGTCGGGCCTGAAGGCGTCAATCACGTGCTCCCGGTTATTCTGGTCGAGCAGCATTAAGGTCACCTGGAGGAGAGAGCCCCAGGGAGGGGACACAGGTCTGTGGGCCGTCTCGCTCTGGCTCCCAAGGGTCTGGCCACCAGCAGGGCCACTAGCAGGAGGCCACAGGCGGCCATCCCAGGACCCAGGCCAGAGGCTGAGGCCCAGCCGGGACCACGTGGTGGGCGGCCTTGCTCCTGCCGCAGCGCCTGGGCTTCCCAGCCCTCCCCAGCCACCGGCATTCTGCTTCTCTCTGGGGAACCTGTGTCCATTCTGGCCTTTCCTGTCCACTGACATCTGGAGTCCTAGACTAAAGCTTACCACTCTTGAACTTGAATTATCATTATTATTATTATTATTATTATTATTATTATTATTATTTTGAGACAGAGTCTCACTGTCGCCCAGGTTGGAGTGCAGTGGCGCGATCTCGGCTCACTGCAGGTTCCGCCCCCCGGGGTTCACGTCATTCTCCTGCCTCAGCCTCCCGAGTAGCTGGGACTACAGGCGCCCGCCACCTCGCCCGGCTAATTTTTGGTATTTTTAGTAGAGACGGGGTTTCACCATGTTAGCCAGGATGGTCTCGATCTCCCGACCTCGTGATCCGCCTGCCTCGGCCTCCCAAAGTGCTGGGATTACAGGCGTGAGCCACCGCGCCCGGCCTGATTATTAGGAAAATGCAAAAAATAACACACCTGACAAAGACATTTTCTTGCCAAAGAGATCATGAAGCACCCACTGCCCGCCCATGAAGAGCACTTTTCAGGGAGAACCTGAGTCTGCCTCTGTCGGGCCTGTGAACCTGGACACCCCAGGACAGACAAGGGCCTGTGGGCCCTCCACACCCCCTCACCCCGCCCAACTCTGCTCTGCCTACTCCACTAGCTAGCTATAGGGGGTGGGGGAAGTAGCAAGCCTGGGCCAACTGTGGCAGAAGGAAGGGACCTTCTCATTCCAGCCTAGTCTCTGGATCTTCAGTTCCACAAAATAATAGATTCTGATTTTCAAAATAGGCCAGGCGCAGTGGCTCATGCCTACAATCCCAGCACTTTGGGAGGCTAAGGTGGGCGGATCATGAGGTCAGGAGTTCGAGACCAGCCTGACCAACGTGGTGAAACCCCATCTCTACTAAAAATACAAAGATTAGCTGGGCATGGTGGTGCGTGCCTGTAGTCCCAGCTACTTAGGAGGCTGAGGCAGGAGAATTGCTTGAACCCGGGAGGTGGAGGTTGCAATAAGCCGAGATCATGACACTGCACTCCAGCCTGGGCGTCAGAGCAAGACTCTGTCTTAAAAATAAGTAAATAAATAAATGACACCTCCGACGAAGAGGGCTCCGAAGCCGTGTTCCTTCCTTTGCACACTCTCTCCAGGGCGGGGTTTTCAAACTACTGGTCCAGACACCCATCAACAGCTGGAGTCCTGGGCTAAAGCTGGGCACCCCGAACCTGCATTATTTTGTGCTTTGTCCTTTTGTTCATTTATTTTTTAGAGCCCAGTCTTGCTCTGTTGCCCAGGCTGCAGTGCAGTAGCATGATCTCGGCTCACTGCAGCCTCAACCTACTGGGCTCAAGCAATCCTCCTGCCTCAGCCTCCCGAATAGCTGGGAATACAGGCACGCACCAAAAGGCCTGGCTAATTCTTCTATTTTTTTTGTAGACATGGGGTCTCACTATGTTGCCCAGGCTGACCTCAAACTCCTGGGCTCAAGCAATCCTCCCACCTCAGCCTCCCAAAGTGTTGGGATCACAGGGATACATACTCCCCCACACTCGGCCTTGTCCTTTTTCTTAGTCATATTTATATTTATCTGACAGGTCAGGAAGCCAGTTGCTTGTGTCACGGACCAGTGCTCAGAAATCATGGAAACAACAGAAACTGCCAGAGCTCTCCACCATGTGACACAGCATCACAGGGTGACGTGCCTGCTGCAGACACCTGGTCCAGCGAGCCCAAGCCACCCTGTCCCACACGACCCTGCACCACAGAAGCCGCACTGCCCAGAGGGACTCCCAGGTGCGGCCCTAGCGAAGCCTGCGGGGACAGCCTCACACCTTCTGGTTGAAGGGCCACCGCAGCAGGGCGTCATTCGGGCCCTTCATCACCACAAAGAAGAGGGACAGGTGTGTTCCTCGCCCGGTGCCGTCGCCGTTCAGGTAGATACGCAGACACATCTTGTAGCCGTACCTGCTGGTGTAGAAGGCTGGGGAGGCAGGAGGGGTGCCTGGTGAGCTGACACTCAGCAAGGGTGGGACAAGGCTCTTCCTGCCTGGCTGCCCTCCCCCAGGGACAAAAACACTCACAAAGAAACATTCAGGTTCTGGGGTGCAAAGAAAGCAGTTTTTTTTTTCTCAAACTATGTAGTTAGTTTCCAACGAAAACAAATTTCATTTAAAAAAAAAAAAAGTAGTAATTAGAAAAATTAGAAAAAGGTAGAGTCTCGCTCTTGTTGCCCAGGCTGAGTGCAGTGGTACAATCTTGGCTCACTGCAACCTCCACCTCCTGGGATCAAGCGATTCTCCAGCCCCAGCCTCCTGAGTAGCTGAGATTACAGGCGCCCGCCACCACACCCAGCTAATTTTTATATTTTTAGTAGAGATGAGGTTTCACCATGTTGGCCAGGATGGTCTCAAACTCCTGACCTCAGGTGATCCACGCGTGTTGGCCTCCCAAAGTGCTGGGATTACAGGTGTGAGCCACCACACCCGGCCAGAAAAAGCATTTCTAAGAATCCCAAATGTAACCCCCAAAACTTAAGAAAATGAGCAGAGCAACATGGAGAGATCCACCAAATGCAGTGGTTGGGGCCTTGGCAGAGCCGCAGAGGGGACCCTGACCCGCCCAGGGCTTACGATGGGCCCCAAGCCTGCCTCAGAAGAGGTGCTGGCTAGAGTGAACCCCGAAACAAGCAGAGTCAACTTCCTTCCCACCCAACAATACACAGACGTGAATGACAGCCAGAACACAGCAGAGGCTGCTTTCCAAGTCACATGACAGAACACCGTGTGCAAAGGTCTACACGCAGGGACCCCACTGTGGCGGCACCAGGACCACCCTCCCGTCCTCGTCTTCCACTGTGTGCCCACGCCCATCCTCCCGTCCTTGTCCTCCACCGCGTGCCCAGGCCCACCCTCCCGTCCTCGTCCTCCACGGCGTGCCCAGGCCCATCCTGCCCGTCCTCGGCCTCCACGCATGCCACACACAAGCTGTGTTCACCAGCATTACTTAAGGCAGATGTTCCACACGAACAGGTCCTCCTGCTCGAGTGCAGCTTCCAAGAAGACCACTTCTGTGGCAGGGCCTCCACAATGCTGACCCTTCACCCCACGCTTAGTACAGAGCTCTCAGCATATACAATCGGCTGAGCCAGCAGCTGCAGAGGGAAGGTCGCCACCAGAAAGCAGTGCTAACTTTCCCAGCCCTGGAGGAACAGGGCCATGCCCTGCAGGCTGCCCAGACTGTTCCCTCAAGTTTCCCCCAAAACAATCTTTCATTTTTCCAGTCTCAACTCAGAGAAGAAAGAGAGTGTGAGTTCTGGTCCCTGCTGAAGGCCTTTTCAGGATGCACCACACAGAACATGGCGGCCCCTCCAGATGACGCTTGGGTCTCTTTCTGCCTTGAGGGCGCTGGAGCACAGGACTGCCATGGCCCCCGGTGCTCAGGGAGTTTCACCAGCAGCGCCAGGCTAAATTCAAACAGGAAGGTGCCTACAGTGTCTCAGCCTGGATCCTAGAACCTAAGATTCTATCAGCACGTTCACCAAGTCAGTGTAAAAATAAAGTCCGCATGAGGGTGTGTTCTGAGCCATGGCAACAAAGGCCACGAGGGGAGTGCCTGAGTCAGGGCCAAGATGATGGCTGGGGCTGCCATGAGGTCAGCCAGGGCCTTGACAGGGTGGGGGCCGAGATGATGGCTGGGGCTGCCACAAGGTCAGGCAGGGCTGAGATGATGGCTGGAGCCGCCATGAGGTCAGCCAGGGCCTCCAGGGACAGCAGGGGGGCCGCCTCTGGACTGCAGTGCCCAGAAGCACAGTCCTGGTGGCTGGGCAGCCACCACCCCACCCCGTCACCAGCAGTGCCCTCCAGGGGAGACCCCACGAGCACCCTCTCAAGAGGCCCTGTAGTTGGGGTTAAAAAAAAAAAAAAAAAGGCGGGGGAGCGGGATGTGAGAAACACCCTCCCTGAGCTCTGTGTGGAAAATGAACCTGGGAGGGGTCGGACTAGCTCAGCCCCAAGGCTGTGGGAGCCATGTCCCATCCCCCCGGCCACTCCCACCCGCCCTGTCTTCCTGGGAGCTGTGATCAGGCAGGAGAGCCTGTTGATGTAATGTCTGCTTTAGGGCTGTATGCCAGAGGACCAGGCTGTGGGTGACGAGGGGTAGCCCTCAAGGGCGGCACAGCAGAAGGGCAGCCAGCCCAACCTCCCCACCCTGACCCCTGCCCAAGGGCACCCACCGGCCAGCCCATATTCAGTTGCCCCACTTGCCACTCAGGGAGGGGCAGCCGCTCCCGGTATCACTGGGGGTTGTATACCAGCCCCACCCTTGGGAGGCATCCCATGTGGTCACAGGGGTGAGGGGACCCAGGTGCCAAGTAAACAGCAGCCGCAGTGAGGTGGGGGTCCTAGAACCACACCTGGGGAGAAGATGGCGGGTGTGCGGCCGGCCACAGCTTCCTGGCGCTTCCTGGCAAAGTCTGAGATCTTCCAGATGAAGACTCCATCGTAGCTGGATGCCTCCATCTCCAAGACCTTCTGCTCCAGGTCGGCCATCGCCAGGTCCTTGAGGCCAATGCTCCTCTCCAGCTGCTGCACCTGCCGGGTGCCAAGACCACCTTCCCTCTTACAGGAGGGGTGTGGGCACGAGCCCCTGCCTCCCACACCCACCGATCTCCAGCAGGACAGTGCTCTTGGGCACCCCTGGGCTCCATGTTTCTCATGTCCGCTCCCTGCACACAAGAACCCAACCCCGCCCTCGCCAAGAGGTGGTGGCTCCAAGTCCACACAGAAGCTCCCAGCCAGCAAGTGTGCTCAGAAGCCACACCAGGCCATGCACATCCCCATGGCTGACTTTACCCTCCCATCAAAAAGAAGAGGCTCCCGCCCACGGCCTGGCCTCTATGACCTTCCAGGGTTTGGGTCCCTCAGAGGACAGGACTCAGAAATGGAGGGAGCCAGAGCCTCCCCTAGAAACCACGCTGGACTGGGGTTTGTGGATGGAGTTCTACACTGTCGGGGCTCTAAAGCTCCAGGACCTGCTAGAATCTGCTGGGGCGGGGACACTATCCCCCTTTACACTGTCCTCCTCATGGCTGGCTGCCCAGCAGGCACAAACCTTGTTACTCAGGGCTTCAATCTTGTCTTGGTCCAGCCGGTGCTGCCGGCTGCAGGCCTCGGCAGTCATGGCCACCCTCTCCACCTCCCGGTTCAGGACACAGACAATGTTCTCAAAAGTGGCCGTCTTCTTCTCCAGGCTTTCGCACCTCTGCAGGAGCTCTGACCCCACGTGGCTCTGGTCTCCCGAGAGGGGCTTTGCCTCCAGCACTGAGCTCAGCAGCATGGCCAGGTGCTCCCGCAGCCACTGCGCCTCGTGCTCCTGCTGTTTCTCACCCTCTACCTGCAGGCACAGGGCAGGGAGGCTGCTGGCTCCACCTACCATTCGGCTCCCACCCGGGGACTGCCACCAAGATGTGGGCCTCAGCTGAGCTGAGGAGACAGGCCAGAGTCAGAGATAGGGATGCCTGGGTGGCCTGGCCATGGCTGATCCTTTTTATGTATGACAGACTGAAAGTCAGGTATGTTTAAAGAATATGAAGCTTGCTATAGAACTTAGTTGCAGCCAGGCACAGTAGCTAGCAACTGTGATTCCAGCACTTCAGAAGGCCGAAGCGGGAGGATCATTTGGGCCCAGGAGTTGGAGATTAGCTAGGGCAACATGGCGAAACCCCATGTCTACAAAAAATTTTAAAAAATTAGCCAGGCATGGTGCTGTATGCCAGCGGTTCCAGCTACTCAGGAGGCTGAGGTGGGAGGATCACTTGAGCCCAGGAGCTTGAGGCTGCAGTGAGCCAAGATCATACCACTGCATCCCTGCCTGTCTGACACAGTGAAACCCTGTTTTGAAGAAAAGAAAAAAGGGACAGGACAGGACAGGACGGGACGAAGGGAAGAAGGGGAGGGGGAAAGGGAGGGGGAGGGACAGAAAGGAAAAGAAAAGAAAAATAAAAGCAACACACCATTTTAAAAAAGCTACTCACGACTGGGCACGGCGGCTCACGCCTGTAATCCCAGCACTTTGGGAGGCCGAGGTGGGAGGATCACCTGAGGTCGGGAGTTGGAGACTAGCCTGACCAACATGGAGAAGCTCTGTTTCTACTAAAAATACAAAATTAGCTGCGGGTGGTGGTGCATGCCTGTAATCCCAGCTACTCGGGAGGTTGAGGCAGGAGAATTGCTTGAACCCGGGAGGTGGAGGTTGTGGTGAGCCGAGATCGTGCCATTGTACTCTAGCCTGGGCAGCAAGAGCGAAACTCTGTCTCAAAAAAAAAAAAAAAAAAAAAAAAGCTACCCACAAGTTCCAGACAAGCCTGGGTAACATGGTGAAACCCTGTCTCTACTAAAGATACAAAAATTAGCGAGGCGTGGTGGCACATGTCTGTAATTCCAGCTACTCAGGCGGCTGAGGCATGAGAATCGTTTGAACCCAGGACGGGGAGGCTGCAGTGAGCTGAGATGGTGCCACTGCACTTCCAGCCTGGCCGACAGAGCGAAACTCTGTTTCAAAAATAAATAAATAAATATAAAAATAGGCCAGGTGCAGTGGCTCACACCTGTAATCCAAGTACTTTGGGAGGCTAAGGTGGGTGGATCACCTGAGGTCAGGAGTTTGAGACCAGCCTGGCCAACATGGCAAAACCCCATCTCTACTAAAAATACAAAAATTAGCTGGGCCTGGTGGTGTGTGCTTGTAATCCCAGCTTCCCGGGAGGCTGAGGCAGGAGAATACTTGAACCCAGGAGGTGGAGGTTGCAGTGAGCCAAGATGGCGCCACTGCACTCCAGCCTGGGTGACAGAGCGAGACTCTATCTCAAAAATAAAATAAAATAAAATAAAAAATAAAAAGGTACCCACAGGGGGAAGGTGAAAACACAGGGGTGGAAGCTAGGCCTCCTTAAACATACTCATTTTATAGACCTGACTTTGAAATTAAATTATTTTCAAATTTCCACAACAAAATTTAAAAATGAGGCCAGGCACAGTCATGCCTGTAATCCCAGAACTTTAGGAGGCCAAGGCAGGAGGATCACTTGAGGTCAGAAGTTCGAGACTAGCCTGGGCAACATGGTGAAACCACATCTCTACTAAAAATACAAAAATTAGCTGGGTGTGGTGGCATACAGCTGTGATCACAGCTACTTGGGCCTTTCATCACCTACTTGGGAGGCTGAGGCACAAGAGTTGTTTGAACCCGGGAGGCAGAGGTTGCAGTGAGCTGAGATCATGCCACTGCACTCCAGCCTGGGTGACAAAGCAAGACTCAGCCTCAAAAATAAATAAATAAAATAAATAAATAAGACACTCTAAAAAAATTACAGTAAAAGAAACAAATGGACCTACATGTGTACCCAGCTAGAGGCACGACCACCCAGGGAGCAGAAGGGCACTCAAGAGACACAAACAGCTAGACGAGAGCTCGTCCTGCATCTTCTCAGAGAGTGGTGCTGCTGGGACCGTGTTGTGTGCGGCATGGAAAAAGCACGCCCTGGCTGAGCCTGGGGTGGGTGTGCCAGCACGGGGAGATCCTTTGTGCAAACGGGAAGCGAGCGTCGCCACAGACTCATGCTGTGTTCTCTCTCATTTCTCAACACCAAAAGTCCCAGAAACAAGGAACACAGTGGTGGCAACGAGCGCCACTGAGGCCCGGGTGGTCTCTACAGAACCTCCCGCACAGGAAGCCCGGGCTTCCTAGAGATGGCAGATGCCAGGTTGGAGTGGGAAACAGACAAGAACACGGACAGCAGAAGACTATCCAACGCAGACAAAGAAAATGGAGGCAGCCATGGTCCTTTTCACCGTTATTAGGAAAAAAATGCAGTATCTAAGGACACATAGAATCAAGTCAGCAACTGACTCTACCACAAATGCCGTCAAGGCATCCCTGTCTTCAAGCAAGGAAGATGCCTGCCCAGCGAGCTGGCCAGGGGAGGGTCTGCACCCACGGCCTGCCCCTCTCCATCCATCAGGTACACACCTCAGCTGGGGGCCACCTCTGGGCCCAGTACTCCTCGAGGGTCCTGACCTCAAGGGGCTCCTGTGGTACAGGGCAAGACGGACAAGAGACAAAGACATGCGGTGCTGGCGACAGAGGGGTAGAGTCTGCAGGGGTGGAGCAGGGGGCTCCACCTGGAGAGACCCAGGCGCCTGGCCATTGTGCCAGTGTCCAAGTGCCTGGGGTGGGCACAAGTGGGCGTGCCCAAGGAAGCTCAGGCCAGCGAGCAGAGCAGAGGAGATAGCTGAGGGGAGGGAAAGATCACAGGAGCAGGCCACTCTGAATGAGAAGCCATGAGGAAGAGCTGTGATTGATTTCCAATTGTGAACAGGCCAGAGCGGAAAAGAACGGGGGTCCATAAGCGCCTGAGCCTGCGTCCCAGTGAGAGATGAGGACGACGTGGCCAGGGCAGTGACGGCTGGGGGGATGGGGGGTCCAGGTGTCCAGGAACCATTTGAGGGCAGACGAGACCTCTGTCAGCCCGAACGTGGAGCGTTGAGGCGAGAGGAGGGGCCCGAGTGCCTGCTGGTAGCGGGGGGCTCGGCAACAGCCGCTGTGTTAGAGTGCTGCCCTTTTCTGTGTGAGATGGGGGCAGGGAGACAGCGGCCAAGGAATGGTCGTGGCGAGCCGGCCGGGTACGTCTGAGATGTGCACTCAACACCCAGGGAGGCTCAAGGCGACAGGTGGGCACACGCCTTAGGCATCCTCAGAGACAGGTGGCAGTCAAAGCCGGGCACTACAACGCCACCAGGAGGATGGGAGTGGACAGGGCTACCAGCCCAGAGACCAAGCTGGGGACACTCAGACAGCTGGGGCAGGAGGAGGCAGAGCTGCAGAGTAGGCTGAGAAGCAGCCAGAAGGAAACCAGGAAGCGCTGGGCTGGAGGCAGTGAAGACTGCACCCAGGATGAGGGGTGGCCCCCAACCTCAGACCCCCAGACTCACCGTCTCAAGGCAGCCGATGGCATGGAATCTGCAAGGGACTCGACACTTGCCACAAGTCTTGATGTGGTCCTGGAACTACAAGGGAATGACGTCACAGAGTCATCTTTCTCTGTTCTGATGCATTTCAGCACTTCCACATGGACCACAGTGACTTAGACAGAGGGTTACATGACCTGCCCCGTTGGCCTCTTCACTCTCAGCTGAATGAAACCCAATAGCCCATTTCTAAAGTGACACGCGCACACACCCGTGCACACGCACGTGCAAACATGCACACTGTGCCAGTAAATGAAATGGGCAAGCGTTTTGGGACACCTGTGGAGACCCCAGCTTGTATGTCACATGGCACGCCTGTCCCTCTATCACTGTCCCTTTATCACAGGACATGCGGTGCTGAGGCCCCAGGGCCTGGGTTCAAAACCCAGAGTCAAACGCCCACTGCTCACCTGGTGCACGGTGGTGCAGGATGACATAGACAAAACATGAAGCAAAACGTAAAATCCAGAAAGGGGCCAAGTGCACACAGACACTCACATACGACAGGAGCATTGAACCGGGGAAGAAACAGACTAACACTGTGATATCTGACGTGGGTCTAAGGATGCGGGAACAGCCCAAGGAAAAACATGAAACCCAAGTCCCTCCTCCATTTCTCAGGTGACATGGCGGGTGTGTTGCGGCTCTGAGTGTGAAAAAATCAAACCCACAAACACCAGACGCAGCACAGGATTTCATACCTGGGAGGAGGGAAATGGCCCTAACTGTGAATCAGTTTCCAGAAACAGTAACATAAGAACCTTGCACAATTCCCAAAACACAAAAAACCAAAAACACCATGAAGTGGGCAGGAGTCATAAACAGCAAGAGAAGCACAGATGAGCTCGGTCACACCACAGCTTGGGAAACGCCTGTCAGAACCGCCCGGAGACTCTGCTGTCCCTTGCCACCCATAGGAGGTTGGTCTCAGGGTCCCTGAAACCCAAGGATGCTCGAGTCCCTGATGGAAGATGGCAGTGTTTGCACAGAGCCTAAGCACACCCCCCTTATACCTTAAATCAGCTCTCGGTGACTCATGACCAATACAACGTGAACACTGTGTCAATAAAAAACGTCTACGCATGTTCAGTGCATTTTTCCCTGAACACTTCCAATCTACGGTTGGCTGGATCCACGACGTGGACCCACAATATAGAGGACCGATGTGTTTCTCACACATCACAGTGGCAACGTCCAACCTTCACAACACACTCTGCTGGCAAGTCTGGGGAGACGGTGCTCCCACAATGCTTACGGGAATGCAAATCTCTGAACTACCACACAGCGCTGCAGACAGGGAGCCTGACACATTTCCGTCTGACGTCTCAGAATGCACCTTTTTTGTAGTTTTTGCTTTGGTGCCATGTAACCATTTTACAAAATTACAAAACTTTTTTTTTTTTTTTTTTGAGACGGAGTTTCTCTTGTTGCCCAGACTGGAGTACAATGGCACGATTTCAGCTCACCACAACCTCCGCCTCCCAGGTTCAAGCGATTCTCCTGCCTCAGCCTCCCGAGTAGCTGGGATTACAGGCATGCATCACCACACCTGGCTAATTTGGTATTTTTAGTAGAGACGGGGTTTCTGCAATTTTGGTCAGGGTGGTCTCAAACTCCTGAGCTCAGGTGATCCGCTCGCCTCCACCTTTCAAAGTGCTGGGATAACAGGTATGAGCCACCGCTCCCGGCCTTTTTTTTTTTTTTTTTAAGAGCAATCTTTAAAACTCAAAAGCAAAATGAAACAAATGTGCCCCCGTGGCATACTGAGACAGCCGCCTGCCCACAGACGCTGCTTCGAATGACTTATGACACAGCAACTCAATACAGACTCTAAAAGCAAAAAGAACTTTGTCATCATATAATTTGCCATGGATCAGAGTCAGTGCTACTGACACTGTTCTTATGTACAGCAATGTCAACAGGAACCACAACTTTCTGTAGAAAGGAGACAGCAACATGCAAGTTGGGTAAGAATCTGAAATGCAAACATCAGTATGAACCCACAATGTATTTTCTCTTAAAATAAAGCAAGGATCCCTCTGCTGTCACTGGTATTTTCGGATGAAACACTGGGCTGTGGGAAGAAGTGGAGGCAGGAATGAAACAGAACTGTCACTGGGCACTCCCCATCTTGAGCCGCAGTAGGGCCCCAATTTCTAACACGCTCTCTCTCCTCTGTCCAGGCTCAGAAATTTCCACCACAGGAAGGTGAAGGAGAAGAGGCCAGAAACCTGGCGTGTGCGCAGCATGCTGGGAATGGGGGTGCGATCGCCCAGGGAGGTGTGGGAGACGGTGCTGCTGGAAACGAGGAGAGACAAGTCCCCCCAGGCTGCCCACAGCAGGGCCGACCATGGAGCTGGAAGCCAGCTGGGCACCTGGCCTCCGTAAGCCTCAATTTCCTCATCTGATAAAGCGTGCCCTAGGGTTCCTGTGAGGGCTGGAGGGCAACCCCCAGGTCCCCAGGAAACACTAAACACCGCCCGTCTGTGGTTCCTGCCAGCAGCATCATGAAGGGGCAAACACCTTATCAAACACGAGGTGTCCGTGACCGCTGAGGCTTCTGGGCTGTTCGGCCATGAGGCCCAGGCCCACTGCTCCTGTCCAGCAAGCCCCACAGGACAGCCTCCAAAGGACCAGGTCCCAACATACGCCGCCCCACACTCGGCTCAGCCCTGCACATGTCCCAGGCAGCGGTGAGGAACCCGACCAAGCCCCTGGGAGCGTGGTCAACGAGAAAGACTCCAGCAAAACCAGCAAAGATGGAGAGGAGGGGCTGGGAGGATGAGACGGGGCCTGAAGGGAGGCAGCTCCAGTGCCTCTGCACAGCTCTGACTGATAGACAGCAGGCCAACAGTTTACATCGTCAAAGAACAAAAGTAAACCTTTAAAAAACCTCACATTTTAAAAGAACCCGAAGCAAATGAACTATATACCACATCTGACATAAACTCAAAGAAAAAATGTATTCCAGCTGACCTCAGAACATGGTATGTAGCCGGGCACGGTGGCTCATGCCTGTAATCCCAGCACTTTGGGAGGCCGAGGCGGGTGGATCAC
>NW_026652285.1:108984731-108995736 GCF_009828535.3 Hylobates moloch | reverse complement strand
TTTTTTTTTTTTTTTTAAGACAGGCTCTCACTCTGTCACCCAGGCTGGAGTGCAGTGGTGCGATCTCAGCTCACTGCAACCTCCACCTCCTGGGTTCAAGCAATTTTTGCACCTCCGCCTCTCAAGGAGCTGGGACTACAGGTGTGCACCACCATGCCCAGCTAATTTTTGTATTTTCAGTAGAGACGGAGTTTCACCACATTGGCCAGGCTGGTCTCGAACTGGCCTCAAGTGATCCTCCCGCCTCAGCCTCCCAAAATGCTGGGATTACAGGCGTGAGCCACCACGCTCAGCAGGTATTTTTAATTTTAAACCTACTTTATATATAACATAAAGCAAATATGTTACCAGTGTTAGGAACCAAGATTTACAACATTAAAAAAAGATAAGGGAGGCCAGGCACAGTGGCTCACGCCTGTAATCCCAGCACTTTGGGAAGCCAAGATGGGTGGATCACGAGGTCAGGAGTTCAAGACCAGCCTGGCCAAGATGGTGAAACCCTGTCTCTACTAAAAATACAAAAATTAGCTAGGCATAGTGGCAGGTGCTGGTAATCCCAGATACTCAGGAGGCTGAGGCAGAGAATTGTTTGAACCCAGGAGAAGGAGGTTGCAATGAGCTGAGATTGCGCCACTGCAGCACTTCCAGCCTGGCGACAGGGCAAGACTCTGTCTCAAAAAAAAAAAAAAAAAAAGGGCCAGACACAGTGGTTCATGCCTGTAATCCCAGCACTTTGGGAGCTGAGGCAGGCGGATCACGAGGTCAGGAGATCGAGACCATCCTGGCCAACACGGTGAAACCCTGTCTCTACTAAAAATACAAAAACAAAATTACCCGGGTGTGATGGCGGGCGCCTGTAGTCCCAGCTACTCGGGAGGCTGAGGTAGGAGAATGGCGTGAACCCGGGAGGCGGAGCTTGCAGTGAACCGAGATCTCACCACTGTACTCCAGCCTGGGGTGACAGAGTGAGACCCCATCTCAAAAAAAAAAAAAAAAAAAGAAAAGAAAAAGAGATAAGAGAAAATCCCGAGCACGCCACACACATCAGAAACACCTGAGCACACTCTCAGCATTTTCCTCTGGAACAGGTCTGGGGGCACAGACAGCCCCAGGAAACCCTGCACATAGACGGAGCCCCTATATGTCGGCCCGCACTGAAGGGCCGGAGCTCCACGCCTGGACAGGACTGCCCTGAGGAAGTAGGTGGGGCCCAAGAGATTCATTCTGGGAGAGCATGAAAGGCCCCTCAGTCTGAAGATGAGGCCCTGTGAACATCAAAATAAAGACACAATGGGCTGGGGCGGTGGCTCACGCCTATAATCCCAGCACTTTGGGAGGCTGAGGCAGGTGGATCACCTAAAGTTGGGAGTTCGAGAACCAGCGTGACCGACATGGAGAAACCCCATCTCTACTGAAAATACAAAATTAGCTGGGTGTGGTGGCGTATACCTGTAATCCCAGCTACTTGGGAAGCTGAGGCAGGAGAATCGCTTGAACCCAGGAGGCAGAGGTTGCAGTGAGCCGAGATCATGCCATTGCACTCCAGCCTGGGCAACAAGAGCGAAACTCCATCTCAAAAAAAAAAAAAAAAAGAGGGAATGTATGAAAATGCGCCATGCACAGATGCACAGAGAAAGCCCCGTGTTCACAGTCATGGGTGGGGACAAAGCCCACCAGATACCACTGCACTGCCTGGGCGCCCGTCTTCATCTTTCACTCTGGAAACCAAGTCTCAAGGAAAGAATCACCTCCGAACTCCTCTGTACAACCCCCTCAGGACAGACAAGGGCTGACGCAGACTGGCGCACACGCAGAGGGCACCTCTCGGGGGCACCTCCAGGCCCCACCAGCAGGGGACATAGCCTCGCAGACATGGGCCCCAGGCAGGCGTCCTGGCCTCTGAAGGGGGCATGGCAGCAGCCACAACCTCTATGGCGCTCCAACAAGACGAACCCCCCATCAAGCTTCTAGCGTGAGCTTCAGTCTCCAGGTGAAGGGAAAGGACGCTTTCCGACAGCACTCGGCCAAGCTCACAGCGCGGGACATTTAACAGACAAGTGGAAAGAGGTGAGGAGACAGCCCTGTCCCGTCCCCCGGCCCCACCCATTTCAGGACTTGGGCTGTGACCCGTATTTAAACAGAAGCAAACCAGAAAGACAGGCACACACCTGTCAGGCTGAGCTTGTGGGCAGGCCCGGCCAGCCTGACCCCTTCTGTAGCTGCCCAGATGGGGACTGCCACCTGCAAGGCCTCCACATCTGATCTCTGACACACGGAGCAGGTGCTACCTCCCATTCCAGAGCTTCAGCCTCTCTGGACGAGCTACCCTCACCTTCAACAAGGGAGACAGTTTGGGAAAATGTCTCCATGCATATTATTTCCCAGCTTCCTTTCCTAAAGGTGTCATCTGCAGCAGTTAACTCTCAACTGGGCGAGAAGCCATTTTCCTGAAAGAAGTTAAGGACGCCAGGGACGAAGTTCTGCCAGGCGAGGCACCAACGTTTCACAGCTGTGGCGGCAGACCAGACTAGGGCGCCCAGTCTCCACCCTGGCTGCTTGCTGCAAACACTCAGCTTCAAAGTCAGTACCAACATTTCTCATACAGCACATGGAGGGCGATGAGAACTTTAATGTTTCATTTTCAGGATAACTGGGAAGTGACTTGCTGAAAAGTAAGCAGCTGTGGACATTAGACAATGGGGAAGAGGGCTTGGGACTCGGCCACCTGGCCCCCGGCCCACTCAGGAGAGCGGCCGCCACCCTGAACGCATCCATGACCCAACATTACGGGGGCTTTGCACTGCTGTTCCTTTGGGCACAAGGGTCATAACCTGCCCCACCCCCACCCCTGGGACCCTCATGTCCAACACATGGGCCCCGCCCTGCGGTCCTCCAAGGAAGTGAAGGACACTCACCTTCTCCCGGGGGATCTTCTTCTTGCCGCAGCCGTCACAAGTCAAGGGGAACTTGGGGCAGACCTCGTGGTGCGCCTTCAAAAGAAGCAATCAGGAGCATGAGGGTGGACGCCAATGCCAGGCACGGGTGGCAAGTAGGGGTGGAGGGCGGCACAGAGTGCTCGGGCTGGGCAGCGCCGAGGGGACGCAGGAGCACGTGGTCACCCTCGAGCCTCACAGGACGGCGTTCCTCCCAGGCAGGATCCTGCCAGTACCACCCAGGAGCCTCGGAGATCTTAACGCTTTGTTTGTTCTGCCAGCCCCAGGGCAATGCAAGGGAGACCCAAGCCACCAGAGGAGATCTGGAAGCCACGTGAAACAACAGCCCCGGTGAAGATGGGGAAATGCTGCTCCCGCCAGGAGGGGAGGCCGGTGGGAGGGTCTGGCGGATGGGCAGGGCTGGCCGCGTGCGAGACATCTCCAAGACAGACCCTGATATGCTGCTGCGGAGGGTTTGGCGCCCCAGATGTGCTCTGGTCAGGCCCGTCCATCTGACAGTTTACAGGGAAGTGGGGACGGGTCAGCGAAGTGGCGCTCCTGAAGGACAAGAGCCCAGGAAAAAAGATGCCATGGGCCCCAGAGGCAGAGAGAGACCCAGAGACGTTTCCACCAAAGGCAGGAACCCTGTGTGGATCGTGATTCAGATACACCAAGGCAAAGACAGACAACAGGGACGCAGACACAGGCTGCAGGCTGTGTGAACAGTCACAGCTACATCTCAGACATGGTGCTAGCGACTGTAGCTCTGTGCACCGCAGAAGTGCGTTCTCACCAACGCTTCGGGTAAAATGAAGTCAGACTTGAGCAACTGTCTTGGGGGCAAAGCCCAGGCCTGGCAAGGACAGATGCAAACCTACCACTGCACTCTCTACCTGATGCGTTTAGACTTTTCTAAGACAAAAACGCTTTTTTTTTTTGAGACGGAGTCTTGTTCTGCTGCCCAGACTAGTGTGCAGTGCCACAGTCTTGGCTCACTGCAACCTCTGCCTCCTGGGTTCAAGCAATTCTCCTGCCTCAGCCTCCCGAGTAGCTGGAATTACAGGCACGTGCCACCGTGCCTGGCTAATTTTTTTTTTTTTTTTTTGAGACAGAGTCTCACTCTGTTGCCCAGGCTGGAGTGCAGTGGCGCAATCTCAGCTCACTGCAAGCTCTGCCTCCTGGGTTCATGCCATTCTCCCACCTCAGCCTCCTGAGTAGCTGAGACTGCAGCCGCCTGCCACCACACCTGGCAAATTTTGTTTTTATATTTTTAGTAGAGACGGGGTTTCGCTGTGTTAGCCAGGCTGGTCTCAAACTCCTGATCTCGTGATCTGCCCGCCTCAGACTCCCAAAGCGCTGGGATTACAGGCATGAGCCACCGTGCCCAGCTTACAAAAATGCTTTTGAAAGGCCTCGGCATTAACTTTACGCCCATTCCCAGTTCTGCCAAGAAACATCCACCCACGTGTCTCCAGGGAAAGGGACAAGGTGGTGGAACGAGTGCAAAGGGGCCAACAAGGCCCCAGTGGCCCGCACGGATCTCCCCAGCTCACCCCGCAGGGCTGCAGCCACACAGGCTGCTGCTCCACCCAACGCACCTTCACGTCCGCTCCGCAGCAGGGCGCCCGGCAATGCCGGCAGCTCAGGCTTCTCTCCGGGCACTCGTGCTCCAGGTGGCGCTCCTTTTCACCAAGGCGGACCAGGCCTTTGCATGCAGGACATTCGGTCAGCATGAGCGGGCAGCGGCCTTCGTGGCAGCTCTGGCAACAAAAGGAGGAAGCGTCAGTAGAACTTGCGTGGGACGTTCGGGCAGCCACAGCTTCACCTGGGGACACCAGGCGATGTAGCACTGGCTTGGCGTCCGCATGCTGGTCCCGGGTGCCATCCTCCCCGCCTGTCCGCGGGGCCGCCCTCTGCAGGTAGCTCTCAGGGCTCCCACAGGTGGGAGGGCAGGAGGAGATCGGTGTGTCCTCGTCTCCACTCTCTTCACTGCACACTGAGCTGAGGGGATGCTCTGCCATGGGGGTCTCTGTGTGGGTGCCTCGCCACCACCAGGTTCCCCGATCTGCCCCCTGAAACAGCCAAGTGCACAGTCCCTGCTCTGTACCAGCGGGTCCCTGCCACACACACCAGCTCCTAACCGAGAAAGCAGGCCATGCTCTTGCTCTGATGACCAAGCACAACGTGGTCCAGGCTGAGTCTTGCCAGTCCCGGCCCCATCCTCATTGCAGGTGGGAGTCATGAAGAGGCAGGGAACACGCACGGGAGATAGCATGAGGGCGGCTGGCCTCTGCCTCCAGCACCAGGAAGCCAGCAAAGGCCTGAGGCACAAGCCCACCAGGCCAAGGTGCGAGGAGCTGGGCCTGGGGCAGGCTGGTTCTAGCTGCACAGCACACGCATTGGAAAGGGCCTAAGCTGCGAGGAAGACATGCGAGGGCCAGTGACACGCGGGAAGGTCACTCAGGAGCCCACATGTTCCCACACACTGAGCCACCCATGAGCTGGGCAGAGGCCCTGCCCTCCGGGAGCTGACAACCTGGTAGAGTGACCACCAGTGCCAGAACACCAGGGAAGGTAGGCAGTGGAGGCAGGGCCAGGGAAGGTGCCAAGAGACGCAGTCTAGGGAGGCAGGAGCTGGTGCTGCAGGCTAAGCCTCAGGCGAGGCAGAGGACTGTGGACATCCACAGATGGCCAGGGTGGCAAGGGAAAAGGACACAGAGGGAAAGAAGGCGGTGCTAGCTCCTCGCCACACCCAGGCCAGGAAGAATCAAGAATGTAGGATGCAGAATCCAGCCACCTCTCCCGCCCACTGCTGCCCCAGGCAGGGCTTCCCGGACTGTCTTGAGCGCTCTGCCCGAATGTGAGGGGTCGGGACAGCAAGTTGACGGGATGTGGCTGAACCCTTCCAGGACTTCCTGGCAGCTGTGCTTCTCACAGACTCTAAGGTTGCGAAGCCGCAGCAGCCACAGGAGGAAGAACGGGGTGGCAGGCACTACAAAGGTGCTAGTGGAACGGGAGAGAGGGCCGGATTCAGGATGTGTCTGGGGAGCCACGTGGACCTGCTGGCAGACTGAATGTGCTGCTTACAGGGACACAGAGAAGTCAAGAAGGACTCTCAGGCCTCTGGCCCAAGCCACAGGAGGTCCCACCTGCCTCCATAAGGGGCCAGTGAGGTGCAGAAACAAAACTAAACAAGGCTTTTTGTTTTTTTGAAACAGGGTCTCACTTTGTCACTGATATGGTTTGACTGTGTCCCCACCCAAATCTCATCTTGAATTGCAGCTCTCATAATCCCCATGTGTTGTGGGAGGGGCCCGATGAGAGGTCACTGAATCATGGGGTGGGTTTTTCCCGTGCTGTTCTCATGATAGTGAGTAAGTCTCATGGGATCTGATGGTTTGATAAAGGGCAGTTCCCCTGCACATGCTCTCTTGCCTGCCGCCATGTGAGACGTGCCTTTCTCCTCCTTTGCCTTCTTCCATGACTGTGAGGCCTCCCCAGGCATGTGGAACTGTGAGTCCATTCAACCTCTTTTTCTTTATAAACTACCCAGTCTTGGGTATTCTTCATAGTTGTATGAAAATGGACTGATACAGTTACCTAGGCTGGAGTGTGGGGGTGAGAATATAGGTCACTGCAGCCTCCACCTCAGCGCCCACATAGCTGGGACTACGGGCATATAGGCACGCACCACCACACCCAGCTAAATTTCTTTGTATTTTTGGTAGAGCCATCTTGTGTGTTTTTTTTTTATGGAATCTTGATCTGTCGCCCAGGCTGGAGTGCAATGGCGTGATCTCGGCTCACTGCAACCTCCACCTCCTGGGTTCATGCCATTCTCCTGCCTCAGCCTCCCAAGTAGCTGGGACTACAGGCGCCTGCCACCACGACTGGCTAATTTTTTTGTATTTTTAGTAGACACGGTTTCACCGTGTTAGCCAGGATGGTCTTGATCTCCTGACCTCCTGCATTGGCCTCCCAAAGTGCTGGGATTACAGGTGTGTGCCACTGTGCCCAGCAGTAGAACCATCTTGCCCAGGCTGGTCTTGAACTCCTGAGCTCAAGCAATCTGCCCACCTAAGCCTCCCAAAGTACTGGGATTACAGGCATGAGTCCCTGTGCCTGGCCAGAGTTAAACACGTCTTTTGGGAGAAGTCTGCTGTGACTGGCAACAGAGAAAGGGAATGGAAGTCAAAGGAACACGGAGTTGAAAATACGCTAAGCTTCTTGAATCATGATAAACATAAAATGTATCATCTTAGCCATTTTTAAGTGCAGTCTGTGGTATTAAGTACATTTCACTGATGTTATCTAACTATCACCACCATCTACCTCCACCTGTAGTCCCAGCTACTCAGGAGGCTGAGGCAGGTTTCCATTGCAGAAACCTGAAACCCTGTCCCTGTTAAACCCTAACTCCCCATTCCCCTCCTCCAGCCCCCAGCACCATCCACTGGCTCTCAATTTGACCACTCCGGGGACTCTGTCAGTGAATTCATGCAGTATTTATCTTCTTGGGCCTGGCTTAGCTCACTGAGCACAACACTAAGTTTTGAGACAGGAGAGACTAGAGCATATTCTGTACTGATGAGCACAACCCGGAGAGAGGAGGACAACGTGCTGAGAGGAAGGTTCCTGAGAGGCCAGGGCAGCAGAGGACCTGGCTGCAGGGCCCTTCATGGGGTGGAGAGTGGGGGTCAGCAGCTCCATGGAAAGCTGGCTACAGCTCAGGAGCCCCAAGTGACTCAGGAAAGGTTAATGCTACTTCCCCTGAGAGGGGAGACCCTGCTCTGGACAGCACAGGCACTTGGGCTGGCTTCCATTCAACCTCCCCGGGGAGTGTTCCTCCCAAACCTTCACATAGGCACAGCAACTACTCCTTAGAGGTGCCCCGGGGCACATGGGCCCAGCCCTCCAAGACCTCTAGCGGCACTGGTCCAAGCTGAGCCTGCTAAAGGAACCAACTCCCTGAACCCGACAGCAACTTGCACTCTGCTACCCACTGACGGCACGGGACCCAGCCCTCGGCCACACTAGTGTGTAACAAGCCACCATCAAGCTGAATCAAAGAGGAGCCTCAGCAACTATTATGGCTTTTATGAAGTAACTATTCTAGCTTATGAAACATAAAAACGAAAGCACAAATAGTCAATGTTCTTAGATTTAATAAAAAGACTGTTCTTTAGGCCGGGCGCGGTGGCTCACACCTTGTAATCCAAGCACTCTGGGAGGCTGAGGCGGGCAGATCATGAGGTCAGGAGATCGAGACCATCCTGGCTAACACAGTGAAACCCCGTCTCTACTAAAAATACAAAAAAAAATTAGCCGGGTGTGGTGGCAGGCGCCTGTAGTCCCAGCTACTCGGGAGGCTGAGGCAGAAGAATGGCATGAACCTGGGAGGTGGAGCTTGCAGTCAGCCGAGATCGCGCCACTGCACTCCAGCCTGGGCCACAGAGCGAGACTCTGTCTCAAAAAAATTAATACAAAATAAAAATAAAAAAACTGTTCTTTAAAACATAATAAAATGGACGGGCACAGTGGGTTCCCACCTGTAATCCCAGCACTTTAGGAGGCCAAGGTGGGAGGATCACTTGAGCCCAGGAGTTTGAGGCTGCAGTGAGCTATGATCCCACCACTACACGCTAGCCTGGGCAACAGAGCAAGAGTTTATTTCTAAAAATAATAATAATGATAATAATATGCTCATAGGTGAAATGATATGGTACCTTCATTTGCTTTAAAATAAGCCAGAAAAGAAAAAAATACGTGTGGGGGGTTGAAGGGCTGAAAGCAGGCTGGCGAAGGCTGGCTGATGCTGTGGGGCAGCGGGCAGGTGCTGCGGGGCAGCATGTAGGTCTGTGGGGCAGATGCACTGCATGCTCGAAATGTCAAAAATAAAACCTTTCTTGGCCAGGCGCGGTGGCTGACGCCTGTAATCCCAGCACTTTGGGAGGCCGAGGCGGGCGGATCACAAGGTCAGGAGATTGAGACCATCTTGGCTAACATGGTGAAACCCTGTCTCTACTAAAAATACAAAAAAATTAGCCGGGCATGGTGGGGGGCGCCTGTAGTCCCAGCTACTCAGGAGGCTGAGGCAGGAAAATGGCGTGAACCTGGGAGGTGGAGCTTGCAGTGAGCCGAGATCGCACCACTGCACTCCAGCGTGGATGACAAGAGTGAGACTCCGTCTCAAAAAACAAACAAACAAACAAACAAACAAACAAAACCTTTCTCTTGGCACTCGGTACTTGAAATCCCCAGTGGGACCAGGGTTGTCCTGCAGCAGATACATCTACACCAGCACCATCTGTCTCAGTCTTCTCCCCACCCACAGCGGACACAGTTCAAAAAAATCAATATTTATTCAGCCAGAATTCAACCTAAACATTTGACGCAAATACAGTCGTCATCCCTCTGAATGTCACTAGAATGTCCACGAGGCCGAGCATACTTGGCTTTTCCTGGCCTTTCCGCTGCTTGTGCAGCCAGCCTGTGTCCTCTCTGGAAAGTCTCCCCGCACCCTCGCACCCAGCTGCCAGAATGAGTAGCTCCAGGGGCCCGCTGGGGAATTCAGCTCTGCTATTAGCACTCGGCAAGCACTCCATCAACATTTACCTAAAGTTTTAAAATCATTCGATTTGGCCAGGTGCAGTGGCTTATGCCAGGAATCTCAGCACTCTGGGAGGCCAAGGTGGACGGATCACTTGAGGTCAGGAGTTCAAGACCAGCCTGGCCAACATGGTAAAACCCCATCTCTACGAGAAATACAAAAAATTAGCTGGGTGTGGTGGCAGGCGCCTGTAGGCTGAGGCAGAAAAATCGCTTGAACCTGGGAGGTGGAGGTTGCAGTGAGCCGAGGTTGCGCCACTGCACTCTAGCCTGGACAAGAGAGCGAGACCCTGCCTCAAAAAAAATAAAAATAAATACGTAAAATCATTCAGTTCCTAGAAAGGCATCATTGCAAAGGACAAACATATTCAAAAGCTAAGCAGGATTTTCGCCTTTTCCAATAAAGTTCCGACCATCAAGGAGGAAAAGCACCCTTAGCCTCAGTACTGTGTTCACAGTAAGACCCCAACTAGAAGCACACTCCGAGCTACCGGAGAGCAAAGAGAGGTGGCTCTGAGGGGCAGAGCTGCGTCTGCAGAGCTGGCTCCCAACTGTACAGAGAGGGGTTGATTTCCATCCCCATGTGTGACATTTACAGCCAGTGAGAGGTTTTATCAATAAAATCAAAGGCCACAGCCAAGCTATTCCAGAGCAGTGCCCGCCCCTCCCACATGACCAAACCCGGCTCCTCTCAGGGACTTTCCAGAGCCCTCAAAGGTGCAGCCAGGGACTTTCCACCCTGCGTGCCTGCAGGACCGCGTGGCGCCCCAGCCCAGGGGCTGGCTATAGTCCCTGGCCCTCAGCCGGAGGCCCTCATAATTGTCAATGTTGCATCCCATGAGCCTGGAGGTGGCAGAGACCCCAGAGGACTCAGGGTCCAGTGCAGAGCTGGGAACTATTATTCCACCTGTCCCCCAGGAACCTCTCAGTCCTCTCAAAGGGTGGCGTGGCGCATAGCACCCCTACTCCCTGCAGCCAGCTGGTACCCTGACCCTCCCAGGGAGACCCTGACCCTGGGCCACCTCCCCAGGGAGCCATCTCCCTTGCAGACAGCACTGGGCAATGACCAAGCTGCGTCTCTTTAGAGGAGCAGGGAGTGGGGTGTATGATGCCATATACCACAGCCATTTGTGCAGAAGAGCCACAAAGGATCCTAGAAAGCTTTGCATCGCACGTCGTGGCTGGGGGCGGTCTGGCATCTCTGCCCACAGAGGTAGGAGTCTCACTCCAGGGCAGTGCCCTGGAGCTACCACTCCATGTTCAGGACACAATCTCCGTCCTAGGGAGGAAAGCACATCTTGTTCACCCCAGATACAGCTGGGGCGGTTCTTCTGAAAAAACGAAACTTGGAGCCCAAAGACCACAAAGCAGAGTCTGTCAAAAGATGGAGGGAGGCGTGGCCAGGCTCACAGGGCGGGGAGTGGGAGAGGATCGAGGGAGGCGTGGCCAGGCTCACAGGGCGG
>NW_026652285.1:108982156-108984721 GCF_009828535.3 Hylobates moloch | reverse complement strand
GAGAGGATCAAGGGAGGCGTGGCCAGGCTCACAGGGAGGGGAGTGGGAGAGGAGAAACCCACAGTAATGCAGGTCCAATTCCAACCCAGCCGGCAACACCCCAGGGTCCGGCTGAGCAGGAGATCCCAGCCCCAGCCTGGGCAGGAAGCTCCCCTGAGTGCAGAAAGCCAGGGTTCCGAGCAAACAGCCCTCACAGCCTCACCAACCTGGGGCTGGACTGGATGGCATCAAGGTACTGCCTCACTTTGAGATTCCAATCCATGACTCAGTACTCACCGAACAATGACCCCTGCCCCCTCCATTCTACTTCCTGTGCCTATGGATTTGATGACTCTAGGGTGTCCCCTAAGTGGAATCACAGAGGATCTGTCCTTTGGTAACTGGCTCAGGTCACTCAGCACACTGTCCTCAGAGTTCATCCCTGGGGAGTGTGTGTCCGAATCTCTTTCCTTTTTAAGGCTGAATCATATCCCACTGTGTGCACAGATCACACTTCCTGTGTTTATCCATTCATCCGTAGACACTGGGCTGCCTCTACCTTTCGGCTCTGTGGACAGTGTTACTCCAGGAATCCTGTACAAGGATCCCAGAGAGAAACCTCTTAAAGGGCATTCATTACGACAAGAAGAAGACTGCATAACTTGGCAAGCCGTAGTGGCCTCGACTAGCTCTCTCGGCACCTCCTGGCCTCTACACTACAGGTGGTTTCCAAATGCCTAAAAGGTGACGTGAGAATCACACTAAAATCCCCAATGCGCCAGTGCAGGAAGGCAAGCCCGCCTCACCCAGCACACAGCTCACCCAGCACACAGCTCGCCCAGCACACAGGGACAAACCACGGCCAAGTGAAGTGCGGGCCACTGTGTATGTTGCTGTGACCACAGGACAAGGGTGTCCATTATTTCTGCAATTTCCAGTGTCAACACAATTCAAAATAAGAAATCCTTTGTGGATACAAGAGACACAACAAAACCCCCCACCAAACTTGAAAGCTGCAGGTCCTGCGGTGATCTTCCCTTCATTCCCAGGAAATGCTACTGCTTAGATAACCATGGCATTCCCAGGGCTCACACAGGCACCTCCAACCCTCACAGCCACCCCACGATGGTGGGATCCTGCACCCCCATGGACAGACAAGAAACCTGAGGCACAGAGAGGGTAAGTACCTCACCCGAGGTCACACAGCCCAAGCTCCATGGTGCAGGTCTGTGCTCTGCACTACTTGTGTTTCTAAATGGACATACTCTAACGAGCAGCTCCGTCTCTTCCTCCACAGACACCAGACAGGCTTCAGCCCCAGTGAGAGGAACATGCAGGACAAGGTCATAACTGCTTGGGGAGCGTGGGCTTCTGTCACCATGCCACACGCAGGCATCTTTACCTCGTATTCTTTCAGGGTCCCCTTCCAGGTGCACCCATCACTGGGACAGACGGCCGGCAGGCTCTCCACCTCCCTGCGGGCAGCATTATCTGGGAAGGCCTGGGGAGAGGAACATCCCTTGGGTTAAACCTCCTCCCAGCCTCCCTGCTGCAACCGAGGAACACAGACCACGCGTCCAAACCAACCAGCACTGCATCACGTCGCCTTTCCAGGCCACTCCAGGAGCAGAGGATGACTCTCTGATTCCTTTTTATTTTTGGACTCACCTTGATGCCAAAGTTTCCAGACCCCAAACTGCTGGAGTCTGCTAAGGGACAACTTCTGGCTGCCCTTTTTTTTTTTTTTCAAAGGAGGGGGTCTCACTTTGTAACCCAGGTTGGAGTGCAGTGGCATGATCTTGGCTCACTGCAACCTCCGCCTCCCAGGCTCAAGCAATCCTCCCACTTCAGCCTCCCAAGTGGCTGAGACACCCGGCTAATTTTTTGTATTTCTGGTAGAGATGGGGTTTCACCATGTGGGCCAGGCTGGTCTCAAACTCCTGACCTCAGGTGATCCACCCACTTTGGCCGGGCAAAGTGCTGGGATTACAGGTGTGAGACACTGAGCCTGGCCCCTGCTAAGTTTTTTGCTTTTTGTAGAGACAGGGTCTCACTATGTTGCCCAGGCTGGTCTCAAACTCCTGGACTCAAGCAATCCCCCGGCCTGGGCCTCCCAAAGTGCTGGGATTACAGGTGTGAGCCACTGTGCCCAGCCCCACCCATGTTGTTAAAGGAAATTAAGACATTTTCTGTTCAACATTTTTAGCTTCAAGACATTTTACTTACCGAACTGCTTTCTAAAATAGAAATGCCTTCTTCATATATGCCCTCGTGAACACAGGCAGCACAGTTCTGAGGCCCAGAGCTAGTGGGAAAAAAGGCAAAAAACAAACAAACAAACAAAAAAACCCCACTGTGAAACTTAACGCAAAAAATAAATGAACACCATTTGCTTCAGTTCAAAAACCTACCTCCACACCACAGTTTCTTTAAACTTTCTCATCTTTAGCGAAACCAGCAGCAGGCTAATGTTAACAGGACATGTTTTAAACCCCAGTATTCACAGTACAATGTTTTTATCACTCCCTGTTTGTGAGGAAGGCGCGCCTGAACCCCCAAGGACACCTGCTGCAGTAACTCAGGTGT
>NW_026652285.1:108973595-108982146 GCF_009828535.3 Hylobates moloch | reverse complement strand
CAGGTGTTGCCGGCTCTCCCGACAGACTGAGCTGCTGCCAATGTGCAGAGGCCGCACCTCTCAGACCACTTGCTGCAAGGAAGGCGGCTGTCTTAGCTGCCTAGAGCAGCCAAAAAGTGAGCAGTAGGCGGCACTTTAAACTTTCCAGTACTCACATTAAAAATAATAAAAAGGTGAAATTAACTGTAATGATGTACTATATTTAACCCCAGGTATCCAAAATAGTATTTCAAATTGCTATTTTAAAATTATTAATTTTACATTCTTTGTGGTAAACCTCCGAAATCCAGGGAGTATCGATAACTGGAGCACATGTAAGCTGGACCTGGCTCTGCCAGGAGCTACCAGGCTGAGCAGCGTGGCTCTAAAAACAGCCTAGCCTGCCCACCCCTCCTCCCAGCCTGCAGGCCCCATGCACCTGAGGATGCTGGCCAGGCAGAAGGAGCAGTACCGGTGGCCACACTGCGCCTGGAAGGGCCTGCGGAGGACGTTTCTGCAGGCGGAGCACAGGTACTTGGCTTCCAGCTTGGTCCCCAGGAGGGTCTTAGAGAAGCCGGGCTGTAGCAACTCCAGGGAGCCAGGGGGGGTCACGCTAGCTGCAGCCATGAGAGCTGTGACCCCCGCGAACGACAAAGCCCTAAGGAAGAACACACAGCACGTTACACCTCAATTCCAGAACAGTCCTCGAGAGAAAACCAAACCCATGGTGATAAGCAGCAGGCGATGGTGAGGGGCCAGGTCCCCACTGACCTGCGGTCAAGACTCAGAGAAGCAGAATCGCAGAGCTTCGGGGAGCCTTGGAGACCCTCTAGTCCCATCTCCCGCCACTAGTATGGAAACTCAGGCTCAGTGAGGGTGGGGACCACACGGCTGACGTCTACAGACCCAACCCACCGCTCCAAAGAGGCACAGACGCACGGGCTTCCTGCCACGCACACCCCCCTCCCCAGCTAGGGGAACAGGCTGCCTTCCTCTTAACACTAACAGTCAAAGGTTCTCAAGGCTCTAGGCCCTTCGGTCTCCCCCATGGTTCCTGCAATAAGCACGTTTTAGAGTGGTGAATGCCTTCTGAAATACATCTTACCAAACCCACTGGGCAGGAGACACCTGCCTGCCGGCACTCAGGCCCTAAAGGCACTCAGGAGAGAGCCATGCCGCCAGACCAGCCCCCAGAGCAGGAATGTGGCACACCTGGGGCTGGCTAGTGCATTCCCTTTAGCTACCACGGGTTTCCCTTACTTCAGACGATGCACATGGCCTTCAGAGCCCTCCATGTGCCAGCCCTGCCCTGGCACCTTGCTGTCCACTAGAACTCACTAAGCCCCACCAAGGCAGCCACAGACAGCCTCAGGACCCTGCACCATGCCCTCTCCTTCTGCCTCTCTAAGCACCAAGGCCACCACCGATGGCCTCAGCCACTCAGTGCCGTGCCCACTCTTCCTGCCTCTCTGAGCACCATCCAGCCAATCCCTGCATCCCACCCTTCCTTTTGGATTAACTGCAGCTCTTCCTTCCTCAGCATCCCGGGCAGAGACTCCACTGGGCTCTGCTCTCCTTACAGAGCATCCCCAGGTGGGTTTCTCTCTCCCCTTCCCATCATAGAGCCCCTATTGTGTGGGAATCTCAGGAAGGGGCCTGGTCAGGGTTGGGCTGATGCTGAGGACAGAGGAAGGGAACAATGAGGATGCCCAGACCAATTCACTGGGCAGAGTGAGCAGACAAGGAGAGCAAGCAGTCACCCGGCACACCAAGCGTTTCCTCGAGGTCTGTCTCTCTCCTGACGGACTACAAATCTCACGCCTGTAATCCCAGCACTTTGGGAGGCCGAGGTGGGCGGATCACAAGGTCAGGAGTTCAGAACCATCCTGGCTAACACGGTGAAACCCCGTCTCTATTAAAAATACAAAAAATTAGCCGGGCGTGGTGGCGGGCAGCCTGTAGTCCCATCTACTCAGGAGGCTGAGGTTGCAGTGAGCCAAGATCGCGCCACTGCACTCCAGCCTGGGCGACAGAGCAAGACTCCGTCTCAAAAAAAAAAAAAAAAAAAAAAAAGTGGGGGAGACAGGCACTTGGTTCCCCCCAACCCTGTAAGCGGTTTGGGTAAAGCTTGAGTCCAAAAACTTCAAAGCTTCTGGCTGAAGTGAAGTTTGTTCACACGTGCTGACCCCATCAAGTACAGGGAACTTCCATGGCACAGATGCCCAAGACAACAGACTTGAAACACAACCGGACAGCAACCATGGAGCTCCCCAAGGAGCAACAGGAAGCTGCGGATTAAAGAGGCAGACCCACGCGTCTCCACAGCCTCACACCCGGAACCAGGGCCGGGCATGAGGACCCGAAACCTACTGCTCCTTTCCAACAGCTTCCAGTGCCTTCTTGCGGTCCCCACGGGGGCCCGTGTCACCTGATGCTCGCCTGCCACGCTCCCCCTTCCAAAAGCAGCCTGAGGGCCAGGGCTAGCTCTAAGTATGCTCTGTCCCCAGTCCCGGCTCCTGAGAGCCCAGTGAGAGGTGGTGGGAATTGGGGTCATCTCTCTAGCAGGAAAGCAGTCTTGATTCAGGGAACTGGGGACACCTAGAGAGGGATTTCCAGTGGGGGTGGGGGGGCTCACTCCTAGAAGGTGGACTCCAGGCAGAGCAACCTGGGAAAGAGGTGGAGGAAGGACAGGGGCATGGTGTCGGCTGAGATCCCCAGGCGGCAGCCCAGGGAGGCAGGGATTGACAAGCAGGGCCTGGCCTAAGGGTGGAGGGCGGCCTCCAGAGTCCTCTCCCAAGAGGGCAATCTGGGGTGGCATTTTATTTACTTAAGGAATGACTTCTCAGAACCATTCCTTTTTTTTTCTTAAACAGAGTCTTGTGCTCTGTCACCCAGGCTAGAGTGCAGTGGAGCAATCTGTCACTGCAACCTCCACCTCCTGGGTTCAAGCAATTCTCATGCCTCAGCCTCCCAAGTAACTGCGACCACAGGTACATGCCACCACAGCTGGCTAATTTTCTGTATTTTTCAGATGGGGTTTCACCATGTTGGCCAGGATGGTCTTGAACTCCTGGCCTCATGTGATCCACCAACCTTGCCCTCCCAATGTGCTGGGATTCCAGGTAGAAGCCACTGTGACTGGCCCATTCCAACATTTAAATGACAAATGCACATTCCCTTTTTTCTCCAGGAAGGACAGTAGATGCTGACTGCTCTGTGCCTGGACAACAGCCCCAAGATGGGGGCCTTGCTGTCCTACTTGAGCCGGACTGATGCCTCCAGGCAGGCTGTTAGGTCAGCTCAGCCACAGGTCCTAACACTGCACACCTGCTCTGCTGTCTTTCCAAGGCCCAAGTTGCCAAAAGAGTGTCCCAGAAGCCTTTGGTCACTTGCCTTCTCAAAGCAGCATGGACCCACCCACCAGGCAGAATGGCAGCAGGAAGGCTGCGGCCCCAGCAGTGAGGAAAACGAAGTGCCACTGTGTGCCCCTGACACAGCGGCGTGGGTCACCCGGTCCCAGGACTGCTCGCCTGAAAGGGGCTGAACCTCTCCCAGCAGGCCCAGGACTGGCAAGTCTTGGATGGACCCAAAAGGCCAGAACACTGCTGAGGCCCTTCTGTCCTCCTCTCACCTCTGCCCGGGTTGCTGTCCCAGAAGGAGGTCTTCCCAGCTCTCAGGACCGCTCCACCATTCACCAGGGACTCAGCCAAACCCAGGAGGCTTTCATTTTTCTTTAGAAACAGGGGTCTCACTATGTTGCCCTAGCTGGAGTACGCTGTCTATTCACAGGTGTGATCATTGCACACTACAGGTTGGAAGTCTTGGGCTCAAGCGATCCTCCCGCCAGTTTCTCCAGTGGCTGGGACTACAGGTGAGCGCACCTCCATGCCCAGCTATCCAGGATGCTTTCTGAGCCCATTCCTTGTCCAATCACAGGCCAATCCCACTGGCTCTGCCTCCATGCTGCCAGCACTAGCCCCTTCTCTGGCCCCGACCCTGCCCTCTGCTCCTCCTTCATAGCCACAATAGGGCACCCCTCACTGAGGGCTCCCTAGGAACATCCTGGGCTCTCAGAAGGAAACCCAGCCACTGGGTTTAGCCCCATCTGGCCTTGTCCCCCACCATCCTCATGATGCCCCCAATCCCCCTGCTCTCCTCTGTTCCCTTAACACCTTTGCCCTGCTTGGAAGAACCCCGGTGCTGTCCCTATGGGTCTGCACACCTGCCCCTTGGCAACCCTGAGGTGGGCCTAAGAAGCCTGCGCCCAGGATAAGTCCCAGCAGCCTTCCGAGACTTGCCTCCAACTCCCATGTAATGTCCCCAGATCTCAAAAAGTGGAAGGAAAGTTTACCTGTAAACCCCTGAAAAAGGGCCACTACCAGCCGGGCGCGGTAGCTCACGCCTGTAATCCCAGCACTTTGGGAGGCCGAAGCAGGCGGATCACGAGGTCAAGAGATCGAGACCATCCTGGCCAACATGGTGAAACCCCGTCTCTACTAAAAATACAAAAATTAGCCGGGCATCGTGGTGTGTGCCTGTAATCCCAGCTACTGTGGAGGCTGAAGCAGGAGAATCGCTTGAACCCAGGAAGCAGAGGTTACAGTGAGCTGAGATCACACCACTTCACTCCAGCCTGGGCGATGCAGCAAGACTCCATTTCAAAAAAAAAAAGGCCGGGCGTGGTGGCTCACACCTGTAATCCCAGCACTTTGGGAGGCCAAGGCAGGAGGATCACGAGGTCAGGAGTTTGAGACCAGCCCGACCAACATGGTGAAACTCCATCTCCACTAAAAATACAAAAATTAGCCAGGCATGGTGGCGCACGCCTGTAATCCCAGCTACTCAGGAGGCTGAGGAAGGAGAACCGCTTGAACCCAGGAAGGAGAGGTTGCACTGAGCCGATATTGCACCACTGTACTCCAGCCTGGGCGTTGCAGCGAGACTCCATCTCAAAAAAAGAAAAAGTAAAGAAGAAAAAGGGTCACTACCACACAGACCCCGAATAGGAGGTGCTTTTTAAGTCAGAAAAACTTAGGCCCCAAGACAACCACCCTCAGCTCCTTCTGCAAACATTCCCCAAAGTTTCCTTGACCTGGCTCACCAACGGAAGCACATTCCAAGTGTCTTCCCCAGATGGCGCGCCAACCCTGCAGACCCACGGGGCCGGCCCCTCCGATCCTCTACAGGAGAGACACGTAGACTGCCAAAACTGACACCGTGTACAGGACTGGGGAACGCAGAGGGCAGCGACTTCATCCCTGACCTGCACTCACTGGCCTGAATAGGGCTGACTCTTGAGAAACTGTGACGAGACTGTCAGTCACCTCTCTGCCCCCCAAAGCCAGCAGTGGTGTGCTTTCAATCCCAGCTTCTGAATCTGTAATTTACTGAGACCTTGCATTCGTGTGGCACTTCAGAGTTCAGAAAACAGGCTTATAACCTAAACTTATTCCTCCAACCACCCAACAGAAGGGACGCTGGGGCTCTGCCTACCCAGTGCTCAAGGTCCCTCGGTGGGGAGGCCACACCTGTTTCTCCCTCTTTCTTGAAGGTGGGTGCACCTGCTCCTGGGGGCAGCAGAGCTATGTGGATTTCCGGAGCTCACAGATGCACACCAGCCGTGGCAAACTGAGGTGGGAGCCTGCTCACGAGGATTGCACCCTCAGTGCACATTTATCATGACATGTGGAGACGTGCTACATACACGTACATCACTAAAAGGTTCACGGAACTACACTTAGTCTTCATGAGAGGCATTCTGAGTGTTCTATTTTCTTTCTTGTGTTCTGGTCAGAAGCTATTACATTGATTTTATGAGCCACTAATGGTTTATTTATTTATTTATTTGAGACAGAGTCTCGCTCTGTTGCTCAGGCCGGAGTGCAATGGCGTGATCTAAGGTGCAACCTCCGCCTCCCAGGTTCAAGCGATTCTCCTGCCTCAGCCTCCCGAGTAGCTGGGACTACAGACGCCTGTCACCACGCCTGGCTAATTTTTGCATTTTTAGTAGAGACACGGTTTCACTATGTTGGCCAGGCTGGTCTCGAACTCCTGACCTCAGATAATCTGTCCACCTCAACCTCCCAAAGTGCTGAGATTATAGGCACGAGCCACTGCACCTGGCTGAGCCACTAATGGTTTAAAAAGGTTTAATGGTTTTAGAACAAAGTGGCTTCTAACCCACTTTGGACAAAGAAATTTTCTATTTTTAAATATCATTGGTTTTTAAGCCACATTCTTATTTATTTATTTATTTATTTATTTATTTATTTATTTATTTATTTATTTTTGAGACGGAGTCTCGCTCTGTCGCCTAGGCTGGAGTGCAGTGGCGCGATCTTGGCTCACTGCAACCTCCGCCTCCCAGGTTCACGCCATTCTCCTGCCTCAGCCTCCGGAGTAGCTGGGACTACAGGCACTGGCTGCCACCTCTGGCTAATTTTTTGTATTTTTTAGTAGAGACGGGGTTTCAGCATGTTAGCCAGGATGATCTCGATCTCCTGACCTCGTGATCTGCCCGCCTCGGCCTCCCAAAGTGCTGGGATTACAGGTGTGAGCCACCACGCCCGGCCTTAAACCACATTCTTTAGGACAAAATCCTATTTTATACTTGTTATAAAATGTTAAATAGGATATAAAATGTGAAGAACCCTATGAGTGCAGTCATGCCAGTGTATGAATGGGGCAAGAAGTTAAAATAAAGGATCGTTTTGCTAGGGTTAGACAGATTCAGAATGGGCCGGGCACGGTGGCTCATGCCTGTAATCCCAGCACTTTGGGAGGCTGAGGCGGGTGGATCACCTGAGGTCAAGAGTTCAAGACCAGCCTGACCAACATGGAGAAACCCGTCTCTACTAAAAATACAAAATTAGCTGGACGCAGTGGCACGTGCCTGTAATCCCAGCTACTTGGGAGGCTGAGGCAGGAGAATCGTTTGAACCTGGGAGGCGGAGGTTGCGGTGAGCCAAGATTGCACCACTGCTCTCCAGCTTGGGCAAAAAGAGCGAAACTTCATCTCAAAAAAAAAAAAAAAAAAGATTCAGAGTGAGCCTTCTTTTTTCCCAATGTCACTGAAGAGTGTCCTGGTGCATCTTTCAGACAAGGCTTTATTCTTTTCATATCGACATTCCTCCTAAATGCGCTCTTGAAGGTGGAGAGACAGAGGTGTGCCCTCCCTGCCCTAGGCATGCCTGTCAGACATAAAAGAACCACAAAAATGGGCCGGGCATGGTGGCTCACACCTGTAATCCCAGCACTTTGACCAGCCTGGGGAACATGATGAAACCCGGTCTCTACCCAAAACACAAAAAATTGGCTGGGCGCAGTGGCTCACACTTGTAATCCCAGCACTTTAGGAGTGCCGAGGTGGGTGGATCACCTGAGGTCAGGAGTTCAGGACCAGGCTGGCCAACATGGTGAGACCTCGTCTCCACTAAAAATACAAAAAATCAGCCAGGCGTGGTGGTGCAAGCCTGTAAGCCCAGCTACTCCAGAGGCTGAGGCAGAAGAATAGCTTGAACCTGAGAGGCGGAGGTTGCAGTGAGCTGAGATCGTGCCACTGCACTCCAGCCTGAGCAAGAGTGACCCTCTGTCTCAAAAACAAAACAAATCTAAAAAATACAAAAAATGAGCCAGGTGTGATGGCATGCATCTGTGGTCTCAGCTACTCAGGAGGCTAAGGTGGGAGGATCACCTGAGTCTGGGAGGAGGAGGTTGCAGTGAGCCGAGATTCACAACAAAGAGCATGGCCTCCACCACTGGCAGATGCTCCTCACAGACACGGCCTCACGTGGCCATCGTGACGTCCTGACACAGCTGGAAGGTCGGGGATCATTATTCCTGTTTCCAGATGAAAACACAACCCCAGACGGCCAGGACATGGCAGGCAGCCCGGTCGAGGGACCCTGAGGTCCCACTGATGCCCACACTACACTCTGGGGTTCTTTGTGCTTAGAGATTCCTTAAACATTTTATTTGAATCTCATTCATAAATATATGTTAAGAACTAATGAAAACCACCATGAAGGCTCAAAAGTGCTACACCAAGATTTTAGCACACTTCTGACAGTGCCCCAATTTGCTCACACGTTGGAACCCAACTTCCACTGTGCCTAGCACTTACCAGAACTTCCTCCGGCTTAGACTTGGGAGATCTCAGTGGCCTACACAGGAGGCAGGAGGGACTGAGCTGAACACCATGGTCACCTGAACCAGACACACAGACTGAGACCTGGTGCATGGCCAGACGGCATGGGCTGCTCTTGCTTTCTGTACGTATCATAAGAGATGTGAGGGGTCAGCTAGGAGCGATTCAATCTGGAAACGAACAATGTGCTGCTGGTTTTTTCAGGCTTCCAGATCAGTTTTACTTTAAAACTCCCAATTCTATCAGGTAAGTCGGCTAAAACCAAAAGTGCCACCCCCGTGGTGACCAACTGAACGAGCGTGAGTGGGGGGGGGGGACTCTCACACACGCGATGACCGACTGAACGAGCGTGTGAGGGGGACTCTCACACATGTGACCGACTGAACGAGCGTGCAGGGGGGACTCTCACACAAGGGGGGACCGACT
>NW_026652285.1:108972849-108973495 GCF_009828535.3 Hylobates moloch | reverse complement strand
GGGGGGGGGACTCTCATACAAGGGGTGACCGACTGAATGAGCGTGCAGGGGGGACTCACACACGCTGTGACCGACTGAACGAGCGTGCGGGGGGGACTCTCACACAAGGGGTGACCGACTGAACGAGCGTGCGGGGGGGACTCTCACACAAGGGGTGACCGACTGAACGAGCGTGCGGGGGGGACTCTCACACAAGGGGTGACCGACTGAACGAGCGTGCGGGGAGGACTCTCACACAAGGGATGACCGACTGAATAAGTGTCCGGGGTGGGGGGAACTCTCACACATGCGGTGATCAACTGACACAGTGGCTTGCACCTGTAATCCCAGCTACTTGGGAGGCTGAGGTTGGAGGATCACTTGAGGCCAGGAGTTCGAGACCAGCCTGGGAAACATAACAAGACCTCAGGTATAAAAATGAAATAACAAAAAAGTTAAAATGGTAAAGAAATGTCAAGAACAGGTTTTAAGGCCGGGCGTGGTGGCTCATACCTGTAACCCCACCACTTTCGGAGTGCCAAGGTGGGTGGATCACCTGAGGTCAGGAGTTTGAGACCAGCCTGACCAAAGTGGAGAAACCCTGTCTCTACTAAAAACACAAAAATTAGCCGGGCATGGTGGTGGGTGCCTGTAATCCCCCCTACTC
>NW_026652285.1:108902919-108962849 GCF_009828535.3 Hylobates moloch | reverse complement strand
AAAAAAAAAAAAAAAGAAAACCCCGTCTCTACTAAAAGTACAAAAATTAGCCGGGCATGGTGGCGGGTGTCTGTAATTCCAACTACTCGGGAGGCTGAGGCAGGAAAATCGCTTGAACCTGGGAGGCAGAGGTTGCAGTGAGCCGAGATTGTGCCACTGCACTCCAGCCTGGGCGACAGAGCGAGAGTCTATCTCAAAGAAAAAAGAGGTTCACCTGTTTTTTTGGGAGGGGTTCACCTGTTTTAGGACACTCTACTTCCTTCAGGGTAACGGGAAAGTCATTCTAACAGCTTTCAGACGGTGGCCTCCAACTTGGGGTGACACACCTCACTGGTCCTGGATGATGACGGTGTTGAAGGGCTGAGTCTGAGACCACCTCAGCCCCACCCCAAGTCCAGAAAAGGTTTCCCAAGCTTGGTAAATGCCCACAGCCCTCGACAGCAGGCAGTGACCAGGATGACTGCTCCGTGCCGCCCAGTCTCAGAGGACTTGCCCCAGTGCTGCTCTCATGAAAATGCCTTTGTTTAATTTATACTGCTCTGTTTCCAGAAGATTGGCACACACACTGAAGAAAAAACAAAAAACTGGCTGGGTGTGGTGGCTCACACCTGTAATCCCAGCACTTTGGGAGGCTGAGGTGGGCAGATCATCTGAGGTCAGGAGTTCAAGACCAGCCTGGCCAACGTGGTGAAACCCCGGCTCTACTAAAATGCAAAAATTATCTGGACATAGTGGCACGCCTGTAATCCCAGCTACTCGGGAGGCTGAGGCAGGAGAATTGCTTGAACCTGGGAGGCGGAGGTTGCAGTGAGCCAGGATTATGCCACTGCACTCCATCCTGGGCGACAGAGCAAGACTCTGTCTAAAAATAAATAAATTAATTAATTAAAAAGAAAAATAAATAATAATAATAATAATATTGATTGTGATGACAGGCCCACAAGGCATAGCAAGTTGATACCAGCCTGACTGAGAGGCAGAGGCACATACTGATTGGGAAGTGGCCTCCCCCCCACCCGCCCACCAGCTTGGAAGCTGTGACACCTTGGCCTGAGGACTCGCCTTGTTTGCTGGCTGGAAAGGGGTGACTCACTCTGGCCATGGCGCAGCTCAGGGGATTCCCACATGGGCTCCTTCCTGCCGAAAAGAAAGCAAAAGTCAGCCACCCAGGCCTCCAGCAGGGGCAGGGGGAGGGGATGTGCCTGGGCAGTCTCAGGAGAAGCCCCAGCGCCCTCCCACTGCCTGAGGATGGGGGTTGCAGGAGCAGGAAGGAGGGCAGCAGTTGGAACCTGGAGATGGACACATGTAGCTGCTGTCCTGGACTCCGTGTCCTGACTGGAGGGTGCCAGTGTCCCTGGAGGGGCGGCGTGACCATGGACCAGAGCAGATGCTGCCATGGATGCCAGCCACTCACTGACCTGGCCAGGGAGGACCCCACAGCTACCCACTGGGCCTGCAGAGCACGGGGGATGAGGGGCTGCCGTGCCACTGGCATCTGCCCTGTGCCCAGCAGGGCTCTGTGGATGCATCTGAAATCCAGTGGCTGCATCTGCCCTCTGTGCCCAGCAGGGCTCTATGGATGCCTGGCTTCCCTTGGGCGTGGTTGGCACCCTCAATGGCTCACATCTCATGTCCTTTTACTCAGGTCTTGTGACGACAGAGCCCAGCTTGCAGATGGAGCCAGGAGGCAGAATGTCCGAGCTGGGCCCCCCACGGGACCGTGAACAAGGGACACCCTTGTGTGCCTGGTGCTGTCCCCAGGGGAAGTGCCCACCTCAAATAGCCTCAGTCCACTTGCTCACACCAAGAGGTTGCCTCTTTTTTTCAGATGTTTGCATGTCAGCCCTGAGCTGCAGCCTCCGAGGGAAGGTGGTTTCACTCTCACTCTGCAGTCATCTGACAGGAGTGTTTCCAGGAAGGCAGCTGCAGCTCCGGGCCAGAGTCCCCTGCACCAGCCCCAGCCCTGGCCTCACCCCCTCAGACCAGTGCACAGGGCACAGGGGCTCCCTCCTCATCAGCTCCCCAGGGGGCCTCCCCCAGGGCAACCCCTGATGAAAGGAAAAAGGCCTGGGGAGGGGTGGGACCTAGAGGCCTCAACGCCAGACGGTGGGGAAGCTCTTGTCCTCCAACTCAATGGCATAGAACCTTGGGGGGAATCTGAAGCCCGCCTGTCCAGGGCAGGCCCGGGGCTGGCTGCAGCCAGGAGACCCTTGAGCACGTGAGCTTGTGCTGTCACAGAGCAGCGTCGTGCCAGCAACCGTGGGAAAGAATGGATTTCTGTCAGCTTGTGTTTTCCGTTAACTTGGGAAGGACACACAAGAAAGTAATAAAAAGATTCACGCCTGTAATCCCAGCACTTTGGGAAGCCAAGGCTGGATCACTTGAGCTCAGGAGTTCAAGACCAGCCTGGGCAATGTAGTGAAACCTCCGTCTCTACAAAAAATGCAAAAATTAGGCCGGGTGTGGTGGCTCACGCCTGTAATCTCAGCACTTTGGGAGGCTGAGGCAGGCAGATCACCTGAGGTTGGGAATTTGAGACCAACCTGACCAACATGGAGAAACCCCGTCTCTACTAAAAATAGAAAAATTAGCCCGGCGTGGTGGTGCACACCTGTAATCCCAGCTACTTGGGAGGCTGAGGCAGGAGAATCACTTGACCCCGGGAGGCAGAGGTTGTGGCTAAGATTGCACCATTGCACTCCAGCCTGGGCAATAAGAGCCAAACTCTGTCTCAAAAAAAAAAAGAAAAAAAAAATAGCTGGGCGTGATGGTGCATGCCTGTAGCCCCAACTACCTGGGTGGCTGAGGTGGGAGAATTGCTTGAGCCTAGGAGGTTGAGGCTGGAGTGAGCCATGACTCTGCCCCCACCTCCTGAGCACCGGCCAGGACCAGGCACCACGGTTGCACTTCACACCCACAAACTCTAGAGAGCTGTGCTCACACTTGGTCCCAGCAAATGTGACCATCTAGCCAAGGCCACCCAACCCTTCACCCAGGATGCTCCAGGTGGCTGGAAGTTCCCCGCCCACCCTGCCACAGCCACGTTCTCCCAGCCCTACTGCCACCCTCCCCAGTGGGGCCTCCCACTTTTTTAGCTCTCGCCTCTTGGTCCCGGGACCAGAGCAACTGGGACCATCTGCAACCTCTGCCCCTGGGCTGCCATGTTTTCACCATCCTTCCCTGCTTCCCTGCCCACCTCTCCACCTGCCACGTCCCCACGCTGTGCTCACCTGCCAGGGCCCTGCGCTTAGGTCCTTCTAGGTTCCCTCCAACTACCCCCATTCTGCAGCTAGCTGGGCCTGAGGGAAGTTGCTCCCCAGGGTGGGGCGTCACTGCTGGCGGAGAAATCTGGGGATGAGCTGGGCCACTGGTTCACCCTCCTGAACCACATCTGCACAACATGCCAGTTAAAAAAAAAAAAGGCTGGTGCCATCCCAGCAATTTGGGAGGCCAAGGCGGGCGGATCATGAGGTCAGGAGTTCGAGACCAGCCTGACCAACATGGTGAAATCCTGTCTCTACTAAAAATACAAAATTTAGCCAGGCGTGGTGACATGCAACTGTCATCCCAGCTACTCAGCTGAGGTAGGAGGATCACTTGAGCCCAGGAGTCTGAGACCAGCCTGGGCAACAGGGCAAAACCCCATCTCTACAAACAATATAAAAATTAGCCCAGAATGGTGGTATGCGCCTGTAGCCCAAGCTACTGGGGTGGCTGAGGTGAGAGGATCACCTAAGTCTGGGGAGGTCGAGGCTGCAGTGAGCTCTGGTTGCAGTGTGTGCACCACTGCACTCCAGCCTGGGCAACAGAGCAAGACCCTGTCTCAAAAATAGTTTGCAGTAGAGATGGAGTCTTACTGTGTTGCCCAGGCTGGTCTTGAACTCCTGAGCTCAAGCAGTCCTCCTGCCTCGGCCTCCCAAAGTCCTGGGTTACAGGTGTGAGCCACTGCCTGGCCATCCTATTGGGTTTTTTTGGTTGTTTTTTTGTTTGTTTGAGACGGAGTTTTGTTCTTTTTGCCCAGGCTAGAGTGCAATGGTGAGATCTCAGCTCACTGCAACCTCCGCCTTCTGGGTTCAAGCGATTCTCCTGTCTCAACCTCTCAAGCAGCTGGGATTACAGGTGCCTGCCACCACACCCAGCGATTTTGTATTTTTAGTAGAGATGGGGGTTTCACCATGTTGGTCAGGCTGGTCTCGAACTCCTGACCTCAGGTGATCCACCTGCCTCAGCCTCCCAAAGTGCCGGGATTATAGGTGTGAGCCAAACCTAATTTTTTTTTTGTATTAATTAATGATAACATTATAGTCCAGTTTCTGGCTTTGAGGTTTTTTTTTTGTGTTTTTTTTTTTTAAGACGGAGTCTCGCTCTGTCGCCCAGGTTGGAGTGCAGTGGCGCGATCTAGGCTCACTGCAAGCTCCGCCTTCCGGGTTCACGCCATTTTCCTGCCTCAGCCTCCCGAGTAGCTGGGACTACAGTGGCCTGCTACCATGCCCGGCTAATTTTGTGTGTGTGTGTGTGTGTATTTTAGTAGAGACGGGGTTTTACCGTGTTGGCCAGGATGATCTCGATCTCCTGACCTTGCGATCCACCCGCCTTGGTCTCTCAAAGTGCTGGGATTACAGACGTGAGCCACCGCACACGGCATGGCTTTGAGTTTTAACAATCTGCAAGTTTGACAACTTTGTCAAAATTGATCTTTTTCTTGTTGTCATGATACTCCAGCTATGTTTATCCACCTATTTTTCCTCATGGTCAATCAGAAAACACTTTTTATTCACTTGAATTTTGAAAATTGTCTTTCACTTAATGCCATAGATAACACAAAGTTAGGAAGAACCTTGACCACAGGACATAATGTTTGGTTTATATAACTTCCACTTCACAGGACATTCTAGACATTGTGGTTCTGTGTGTGTCTTTGTTTTTTTTTAAGGTGATCCTAGTGACAGTCAGATCTCTCTGCAGTCAAAATAATTGTAAATTCAAATGAAAACTCCCAAGTGGCCCCACACGGTGATGATTATACAACTAATGTCCTGTTTTGCTGTCAAAGACAGGAGCCAGGCCGGGCATGGTGGCTCACGCCTATTATCCCAGCACTTTGGGAGGCCAAGGCGTGTGGATCACCTGCAGTCAGGAGTTCAAGACCAGCCTGGCCAATGTGGTGAAACCCCATCTCTGCTAAAAATACAAAAATTACCCAGGTGTGTTGGCGGGCACCTGTAATCCCAGCTACGTGGGAGGCTGAGGCAGAAGAATTCCTTGAACCCAGGAGGCGGGGGTTGCAGTGAGCCGAGATCGTACCATTGCACTCCAGCCTGGGTAACAGAGGGAGCTACTGGGAAAGCAGAGGTACAAGAATCACTTGAACCCAGGAGGCGGAGGAGGTTGCAGTGAGCTGAGATGGCACCACTGCACTCCAGCCTGGGAGACAGAGCCGAGACTCCACCTTGAAAAAAAAAAAGAGGGTAAGTTGTGCCGACAGTAGACAGAGAGGCCTTGGGAGCTCCTGCACAGCAGGGCTGCCTACCGGGGCTTAAGCCTCCAGAACTGTCTGGGACCCCCAGAACTTCCCCCCATCACCCAGCACAGCCAGGCGACTCTCCCATCTTCACTCCCACAGCAGGCAGGAGACAGTGGATCTGGGGGCTTTCCAGCCTCAGGGACACCAGGCTCAGCTCCTCTCCCTGTGGCTCGCTGGAGGCTGGCAGCCAGGCTGGCAGTTGGGAGGCCACTTCCCCATGGGTAGGACCATGTTGCTCTCTGGAACCCCAGCAGAAATGGCTCTGTCCCACCCCATCATCCTGCAGTGGAATTAATATTGGAAAGTCCCGCCGGGCACAGAAGGCTGCTCTGCATGTGGGCTGACCTCAGCAAGGATTGCCAGACACAGGGAAAAAACAGAGCCCTGAACCAAACAAAAGAGCGGGGAGGGAGGGTACAGGCACCAGAGGAGAATGTGAGAAGAACCAAGTTAGTAATCTTAGAAGAAAAAAGAGAAGAATTTGTGAAATGGAATGCTATAAAATTCAATGCTATAAAAAGAACTTAAGAGAATATAAGAGGAGTCAGATGTGGTGGTGCATGCCTATAATCCCAGCTACCTGGGAGGCTGAGGCAGGAGGATCACTGGAGCCCAGAAGGTGGAGGCTGCAGTGAGCCAAGATAGCACCACTGCATAACAATTGGGCAACAGAGCCAGATCCTGCATTAAAAAAAAAAAGAGAAAGGAAAGAGGGAAAGAAAGAGAAAGAGAAATACAGAAAGAAGGAATATAAGAGGGAGCCCTTATAAATAAAACGTGATACCAAAGTTAAGAAAAATGTTAAGTAGAGGCCGGGCGCGGTGGTTCACGCCTGTAATCCCAGCACTTTGGGAGGCCAAGGCGAGCGGATCACGAGGTCAGGAGATTGACACCATCCTGGCTAACACGGTGAAACCCCGTCTCTACTAAAAATACAAAAAAAATTAGCCGGGCGAGGTGGCGGGTGCCTGTAGTCCCAGCTACGCGGGAGGCTGAGGCAGGAGAATGGCATGAACCCCGGGGGGCAGAGCCTGCAGTGAGTCGAGATCGCGCCACTGCACTCTAGCCTGGGTGAAACAGCGAGACTCCGTCTCAAAAAAAAAAAAAGAAAAATGTTAAGTAGATAGGTTATACATTGAGGAAATCTCCCAAAATTAGAACAGAAAGAACGTGAGTTGAAAAACAGGAAAGACTGGCCAGGCGCGGTGGCTCAATGCCTGTAATCCCAGCACTTTGGGAGGCTGAGGTGGGCGGATCACCTGAGGTCAGGAGTTTGAGATGAGCCTGACCAACATGGTGAAACCTCGTCTCTACTAAAAATACAAAAAAATTAGCCAAGTGCGGTGGCAGGTGCCTATAATCCCAGCTACTTGGGAGGCTGAGGCAGGAGAATCGCATAAACCTGGGAGGTGGAGCTTGCAGTGAGCCAAGATTGCGCACTACACTCCAGCCTGGGCGATAAAGTGAGACTCCATCTCAAAAAGAAAAAAAAATTGGTTGGGCATGGTGGCATGTGATTGTAGTCCCAGCTACTTGGGAGGCTGAGGCAGGAGGATCACTTGAGCCCAGAAGGTTAAGGATGCAGTGAGCCACAATTAAGCCACTGCACTCCAACCTGGGAAACAGAGCAAGGCCTTGTCTCAAAAACAGTAATAAAAAAATAAAAAATAAAAATAACAGAACCTGCTACCATCAGACTGGGTGCCAATATGTAATAAGAGAGGAGGGAACGTTTTCTGCCAAAAAGTAGGAAGGACAGATGTGCAGAGAGGGCCACACTGTTCCTGGGTGTGATGTCCACGTGTCTTCATTGTGGCGGAGCCGGGGAGGGTCCCGGGGCCTGACGGGTGCTTCTCACTGCAGGTGGTGCAGTGGCTGGCACAGATGGTGGGAAAGAATGTGAACTGAGTAAGTGGAATGGCCCTAGGAAATTAGGCGAAACCTGGTGCAGTTGTGTGGCCTGCTCTTCTTATTTTGTGCATCAGGGTCTCAACTTTTCTTAGAGGAACTTATCTAGGTACAGCATGTAGTATCGGCGGTGACACAGACATTTTCTTATTTAACCAGTGACCACTCAAGGATTGCTTAGTTTAGGTTCCATTAAGCTACCAGCAGAAGGCACTGATTGTGAAATTTCACAGCATTACCCTGCAAAGTGGAAAGGTACCATTAAGAGGGATAAAGGTTTTGTTATGATGTGGAGTCTCATTCTTTGTCTTGGGAAAGCCATCTACAGTATTTATTTATTTATTTTTTTTGAGACGGAGTCTTGCTCTGTCACCCAGGCTGGAGTGCAGTGGCCCGATCTCGGCTCACTGCAAACTCCGCCTCCCCGGCTTCAGGCCATTCTCCTGCCTCAGCCTCTCCTAGTAGCTGGGACTACAGGCGCCCGCCACCATGCCCGGCTAATTTTTTTTTTTTTTGTATTTTTAGTAGAGACGGGGTTTCACTGTGGTCTCGATCTCCTGACCTCGTGATCTGCCCGCCTCGGCCTCCCAAAGTGCTGGGATTACAGGCGTGAGCCACCGCGCCCAGCAGATTTCTGATAACTTTAAGGTCAATGAACTAAATTAAAACTTTCAGAACTGTAGTAAAGAAACTGATGGGGCTGGGTGCAGTGGCTCAAGCCTGTAATCCAAACTGCCTGATGTCATGACCAGAGACATTCAAACTACAAACCAGGAGGAGAAGCTGATGTTTAAATACTGTAGATGGAGGCCGGGCGCGGTGGCTCACGCTTGTAATCCCAGCACTTTGGGAGGCCGAGGCGGGCGGATCACGAGGTCAGGAGATCGAGACCACAGTGAAACCCCGTCTCTACTAAAAATACAAAAAAAATTAGCTGGGCGCGGTGGTGGGCGCCTGTAGTCCCGGCTACTCAGGAGGCTGAGGCAGGAGAATAGCGTGAACTCGGGAGGCAGAGCTCGCAGTGAGCCGAGATCATGCCACTGCACTCCAGCCTGGGCTACAGAGCAAGACTCCATCTCAAAAAAAAAAAAAAAAAAAAGTTATTAGAAATCTGTGTTCAAGAGTACTTGTTAGAGTCTTTTCCATGAAAAGCAATTTTGGACTGTACCTTATTCCAAATGCTTTCAGAAAACCATTGTGAATGATAAAAACTTAAAATAGCCACAGTTAAAAATCCGATGACAGTTCCCAAGTGACAAGGAAACTTAGTTGCTTCCATTACACGCAGCATGTTAAGATAGCAGCCAGAATGATGACTACCAGTGTCACATCAGGGCCATCAGACTTTTATAAATTTCATATAATTTTTAGAGTACATTAATAACATATCCAGAACCAGGTGTGGTGGATCATATCTGTAATCTGTAATCCCAGTAACTTGGGAGGCTGAGGTGACAGGATCACTTTTGGCCAAGAGTTTGAGACCAGGCTGGGCAACATAGCAAGACCCCACCTATAATAAAAACAAAATAAATTACCTGGGTGGTGGCACATGCCTATAGTCTTACCTGCTTGGGAGGCTGAGGTGGGAGGATTTCTTGAGTCTAAGATTTTGAGGCGGCAGTGAGCCATAGTCATGCCAGTACACTCCATCCAGCCTGGGCAACAGAGACCTTGTCTATAATAAACAAACAAAAACATATCTATACAAATATAACTTTAGGAAAAGTTCAACATAACCAAAATTATGACTAACATTAAATTTTCATAAATTTTTATAATTTGTGGAACATTTATACCAATAAATACTAATAAATATAACTGAAAGATTTAGTGTTATCATTTGACAACTTATCAAATAAGGCTTATCATTTAATATCTCTACAAGATGAGACTTATATTCTTTGAGGCTCTTCATGAACCGAAGTGGAAAATTGCAAAGTTAAATTTAGGTCAAAAAGACTTAACTTAGGATATTGATCCTGGGGAAGCCAGTCAAAGATGTCAAAAGATTCAAAACACTTAATAAAAATAGAATCATAGTAACCAGAGTGATAATCAAAAAACTTCGGGCCGGGCGTGGAGTCTCACGCCTGTAATCTCAATACTTTGAGAAACTGAGGTGGGTGGATCATAAGGTCAGGAGTTTGAGACTGGCCTGGCCAATATGGTGAAACCCTGTCTCTACTAAAAATACAAAAATTAGCTGGGCGTGGTGGTGCGCACCTGTAGTCCCAGCTACTCGGGAGGCTGAGGCAGGAGAATCACTTGAACTCAGGAGGCAGAGGTTGCGGTAAACCAAGGTCATGCCACTGCACTCCAGCCTGGGCAACAGAGGGAGACTCTGTCCCCGGAAAAAAAAAAAAAAAGACTTCAAAAGTAATGTATGACATAGGTGACCAATTTTTTTAGTTTTGTACTAGTGTATTTTTAATAGAAAAGATCAATATTTAGAAAGACTTACAAATAATTTCCTTCTACTTATAGCTAACTTAATTACATACAAAATACCTTTCATAAATTCCCTTTTCACAAGTCTTATCAAAACTTGGACCAGACCAGGCGTGGTGGCTCATGCCTGTAATCCCAGCACTTTGAGAGGCTGAGGCTCACTTGAGGTCAGGAGTTCAAGACCAGCCTGGCCAACATGGCAAAACCCCTCTCTACTAAAAACACAAAAACTAGCCAGGAATAGTGGCATGTGCTTGTAATCCCAGCCACTCAGGAGGCTGAGGCAGGAGAATCACTTGAACCCAGGAGGCGGAGGTTGCAGTGAGCTGAGACTGTGCCACTACACTCCAGCCTGGGCAACAGAGCAAGACTCCATCTCAAAAAACAAAAACTTACTCAGACTATTGATGACATGCTCGGATTTTCTGTTTTGTCCTGTGGTTCTGCTTTCTTTCCTTATCTTTTTCTTTCTTTTTCTTTTTTTTTGAGACAGGGCCTGACTCTGTTGCCCAGGCTGGAGTGCAGTGGCTCGATCTTGGCTCACTGCAATCTCCACCTCCCAGGCTCAGGTGATCTTCCAAATTCAGCCTCCCAATTACCTGGAACTACAAGTGTGTGCCATCATGGGCAGCTAATTTTTGTATTTTTTGTAGAGATGGGGTATCACCATGTTGCCCAGGCTGGTCTTGAACTCTTGAGCTCAAGTGATCCACCTTGCCTCAGCCTTCCAAAGTGCTGGGATTACAGGCATGAGCCACCACACCTGGCCAGTTTCTTTTTCTTAAATAACCAGTCACTTTAGGACAAACATTTACCATATGTGATTCTTTCTCATTAAAAATTATTATCTCTCTCTCTCTCTCTCTCTTTTTTTTTTTTTTTAGACAGAGAGTCTCGTTCTGTTGCCCAGGCTGGAGTGCAGTGGCTTGATCTTGGCTTGCTGCAACCTCCACCTCCCAGGTTCAAGCGACTCTCCTGCCTCAGCTTCCTGAGTAGCTGGGACTACAGGCACCCACCACCATGCCTGGCTGTTTTGTATTTTTAGTAGAGACGGAGTTGCTGGCCTCAAACTCCTGACCTTGTGATCTGCCTGCTCTGGCCTCCCAAAGTGCTGCATTGTGGGAGGCTGAGGTGGGAGGATTGCTTAAGCCTGGGAGGTTGGGTCTGCAGTGAGCTGTGATCACGCCACTGCATTCCAGCTTGGATGCCAGAGTGAGACCTTGTCTCTAAATAAATAAATAGTAGGAGAACGTTTCCGATGTGGTGAATGTATGGCGCTATACAGTCCTAAGAAGCTCAGTGGGCTAGACGTGGTGGCTCACGCCTGTAGTCCCAACACTTTGGGAGGCTGAGGCGGGCGGATCACCTGAGGTCAAAAGTTTGAGACCAGCCTGGCCAACATGATGAAACCCCGTCTCTACTAAAAATACAAAAAATTAGTTGGGCGTGGTGGCAGGCGCCTGTAATCCCAGTTATATGGGAGGCTGAGGCAGGAAAATCACTTGAACCTGGGAGACAGAGGTTGCAGTGAGCCTAGATCATGTCACTGCACTCCAGCTTGGGTGACAAGGGCGAAACTCCACCTCAAAACAAAAACAAAAACAAAAACGAAAATTAGCTGGGCATGAACCCAGGAGGCGGAGGTTGTAGCAAGCCGAGATCGTGCCACTGCACTCCAGCCTGGGTGACAGAGCAAGATTCCATCTCAAAAAAATAAAATAAATAAACAGCTCAGTGAACCCAAGGAAGGAAAATACAAAGGAAAATATGCTTGGGCACATGCTAAGAAAACTGAAGATCAGGCTGGGGGTGTCGGAATGTGCCTGTAATTCCATTATTTTGGGAGGCTGAGGTGGGAGGATCACTTGAGCCCAGGAGGTTGAGGCTGCAGTGAGCCATGATTGTGCCACTGTACTCCAGCCTGGGCAACAGAGTGAGGCCCTGTCTCAAAAAAAAAAAAAAAAAAAGAAAGAAAGAAAGAAAAAAGAAAAGAAAAAGAAAACTGAAGACAAAGGGATAGTCTTGAAAGAGCCAGAGGACATGTGACACTTTCCCATAACCTGCTGGAGAACCAGGACACAAATGACTGATCACTGATTCTCATTGGCAATGATGGAAGTTGGAAGACAATGGGATGATGTTTATACAATAGTGTATTCTTCAAACACAAGGGCAAAACAGAGACATTTTCAGTTAAATGAAAGATGAAACTACAGCAGATGGTACTAAAAGGACCGAAGAAAGGCTGGAGGGAAACTATGCCAGAGAGACACTGAGATCTACAGATGGAAATGAAGAGACTTTTTTTCTCCAGGAGTCTTTGGAATTGTCTTTTCTCCGTGCATGAAGCTAAATGGATAACTGGTAGACGGACTGGTGCAACATCTCCAGTGAGGTATGAGAGGCTCGCCAGACCCCCCAAAGCTGCTTCTTCGTACCAGCCGCTTTCCTCTGGGCCCCAAGTTGGAAGAATCCAAGAATAGGAGGGAGTGTGTGCAAATGACCCCAGGGTGGGACGGAGTGGGCAGTGAGGACAGCCTCACACAGACACCTGTATCCATCATGCCTTGGTGCAGGGAGTGCCAAGGACAGGGCACAAGTGACTTGTGGCATCAGGCCTGGACTCCTGATGGAGGGCCAGGTGGGACAACGGCTGTCCTGGTGGACACCTGCAGAGGACAGCTATATGTAGCTGTCCCCTCTCTCTCAGCCCAGGCTCACTACGGAGCTAGCTGAGCCCCACTTGCATGGGTCTCTGAGGCTCTGAGAAGGGCCTCCCAATGCGTTCATGAGATCAGGTGTTGGGTAAGTTTGTCACGTTAGGAGGCCTGAACTGCAGTGTTAACAAGGCTGCCTCTTTCCAGGCCAACTTCACCTTCATCACGCTCTTCCTGGGGGCTGGTGGCAGTGGAGTGATTATAAGCATTTTTGGCACACAACGAAGGGGGACTTGAGTGGGAGATGCATCCAGTCAGAGTTTATGGGATATTTTCTTTTTCTTTCTTTCCTTTTTTTTTTTTTTTTTTTTGAGACAGCAGAGTCTTGCTCTGTCCCTAGGCTGGAGTGCAGTGGCGCAGGCTCGGCTCACTGCAACCTCCACCTCCGGGTTCAAGCAATTCTCCTGCCTAGCCTCCCAAGTAGCTGGGACTACAGGCACGCACCACCATGCCCAGCTAATTTTTGTATTTCTAATAGAGACAGGGTTTCACAGTGTTGGCCCGGATGATCTCGATCTCTCGACCTTGAGATCCATCCGCCTTGGCCTCCCAAAGTGCTGGGATTACAGGCGTGAGCCACCGCGCCCGGCCACAGGGGATATTTTCATTCAGTTGAATCACGTCCTTGCTGGCCGTCTGAGGCTGTTGAGTCCTTAGCCGAACGGAGCTTGGTGCTGGAAGTCGGCAGGAAACAGAGAAGCAAGGTTTGTATGGACGGAGCCATCAGTGTGTCCGCAAGGTTCTTCCAATCATCCGGTGTGAAAAACGGTAAGCAGAAGACTCAACTTCCCACTGCCTGGTTAGAATTACAGTTGCCTCCTCCGCGGAATGCATTTGGTAATGCAGCATTTCCAATTTAATACAGCATTTATGTATGTTTTCTTTTTGGATAGAGACTGCATTTTTCAGGATCCTTGTTTGTGAAGCATCCATTCAAAGCCCGGAAGTCAATACTATGACTAGGGCCAGCAGTGGCTCAAGCCTGTAATCTCAGGCTTTGGGAGGACCACGTGAGCTCAGGAGTTCCAGACTGACGAGCCAGTGCAGCACGGAGACCCCATCTCTACCCCACAAAATACAAAAATTAGCCAGGCGTGGGGGCTGCGCCTATAGTCCCATTGCTTGAGCCCAGGGCATCGAGGCTGCAATGAGCTGAGATCTCGTTGCTGCGCTCCAGCGTGGGCCACAGGGTGAGACCCGGTCTATAAAAATAAAAATCCTAAAAAAGTTGTTCAATAATAACGTATAATGACCTTTCTCATTATACAAAACGACTGTAAAATAGCTGGAAAATAGGGTATTACAGAATTATTGTCATATAACATATACACTTTATACATTACAGAAAATAAACATCATGCAAAACCATTCATTTTTGCAACCAATGTTTTCATAGTTTTCCATTCTTTTTCTTTTTCTTTTTTTTTTGAAACGGAGTTTCGTTCTTGTTGCCCAGGCTGGAGTGCAATAGCGGGATCTCGGCTCACCGCAACCTGTACCTCCCGGGTTCAACTGATTCTTCTGCCTCAGCCAACCCGAGTAGCTGAGATTACAGGTGCGCGCCACCACGTCCGGCTAATTTTGTATTTTTAGTAGAGACAGGGTTTCTCCTTGTTGGTCAGGCTGGTCTCAAACTCCTGACCTCAGGTGATACGCCCGCCTCGGTCTCCCAAAGTTCTGGGACTACAGGCGTGAACCACCGCGCCTGGCCTGCATTATTTTTCTTAAAAAGAGTCCCACTTGCGGATCACGAGGTCAGGAGATAGAGACCATCCTGGCCCTTCTCTACTAAAAATACGAAAAAAAAAAAAATTAGCCGGGCGTGGTGGCGGGCGCCTGTAGTCCCAGCTCCTCGGGAGGCTGAGGCAGGAGAATGGCGTGAACCCGGGAAGCGAAGCTTGCAGTGAGCTGAGATCGCACCACGGCACCCAGCCTGGGCGACAGAGCAAGACTCCATCTCAAAACAAAAAAGTTCAAAAAAAAAAAAAAAAGTGTCCCACCCCACGCTGCGTTTCGGGCCCCACGGCCCTGGTCCTCGAACGCAGGTCCGAGCCGCGCACGCGGCAAAACAAAGGGGGGCGGCCGCGCTGTGACAGCGAAGACCCCGCGCCCCCTCCGCCCGCGTGGCCCGGACGGGGTGCGGGGCCTGGGGAGGCGCGGGGGCTGCGCGTCGGGGCGCAGCCGCCGCCCGCGTGTGCTAGGAGGCCGCGGGGCCCGGGCTCCGGGGTCCTCCCGACCTGCGCCCCCAGTGGCTGCCGCGCCTCGCCAGGCCAGGCCCCGATGTCGCCCTCCTCACGTAGCCAGCGCGCGGCCAAAGCGTCCCTCAGACGAGCCGAACGCCGAATGGCCCCGAGCACGGGAAGTGCCCGCCCCCCGCGTGCCACAGCCAATGGGACGCCGGAAGCGGGGAGGTGCCGAGGGGACGTCGCGTCGCCGCGCCGGGTCTCTAGCAGCTGCCGCCGAGCCGCCGGACGGACGCTCGTCTTCGCCCGCCATGGCCGAGAGCGACTGGGACACGGTGACGGTGCTGCGCAAGAAGGGCCCTACGGCCGCCCAGGCCAAATCCAAGCAGGTGCTTTGCTGACTGAGGAGCGGCCGGGCCGGGCGGGGCGGACGCTGGGCCGGGGCCACGGACCGTGGGGCAGGGGGCTCCGGGAAGGGCAGGCGGGGCCTGGGACAGGGCGCAGGGGACGGGGACAAGGCTGGGGTGCTGGGGGCAGGACGGGGTTCGAGGGGCGGGGCGCATCGCAAGGGGTAGGAGGACCGGGCCAGGACAGGGGTGGGAAGGTGGGGGGCGGACCCTGGTGGGGATGGACGGACCCAGGAGGCAGGGGGCGGGCGACTGGGCTAGGAGAGGAGCAGGGAACGGGACCAGTGCCAGGGTGGGGCGGGGACTGTTGGTGGGGACAGGTGTGAGGACAGAAGCAGGAGGTGGGGACGGGGGCGGGGACAAGGCTGGGGGCCTTGTGTGAGGATAGAGACAGAGAACCAGGGTGGGCACTGGGAACGGGGGCAGGGATGGAGGTGGGGACAGGGCTTGGGAGGACAGGGACTAGAGTGGGGGACATGACTTAGGACAGGGGTGGGGACTGGGGCAAGCAGCAGGAACCAGCGATGAAGGTGGGGAATTGGGGTTGGGATAGGGTTGGGGGCCAGTGGACAGCAGTTGAGGGCTTGGGGCGGGAGACCGGGTGATAGGGACAGAGGTTAGTGACCTTAGTGGGAGTTGGGGATGGGGTAGGCTCCCCCTGAGAGTTTTCTCTCTGCCTGGGGCCTGCTTGGTTCTACTGGTCTCCACTGGTCAGATACTGCCCAAGGAGCCTACCTGGCTGCATCACAGGCTGTAGAGAGTGCCTGCCTCAGGGGACCCCATGAGCAGGTGGACACTGCCTCCCCCTGTTGCACGGGTGGAAGATGGGCATGCCCTGAGCAGTACTTGTGGAAGGAGATTACCAATGTGGCTGATGGATCCGAGGGTCAGTTGTGAGTCTGATGTAATAGGGAGGACAGTTTAGTCACCGCCTCGGCCTCATTCGTACCCTCAGGTGGCCTAGGGCTGAAGCCTTTGAGGCCAGTTGGGCCAGGATGTGCTGGGGCTCTGGTGACAGGGATTCATTGGTCTGCCCTGCTCTCACTGGTTGCATGGTCAAAACCAAATTCACTCTCCTTTTCTTTTAAAGGAAACTTAATGGCCACAAGCTAGGAGTCATGAGAATAATTGTGTGGCAGCATCTGTGAGCAGATCACACTTAGGATGCTCCACAAGTCACTTCTCTGAAGCGGTAGAAATGTTGGCCGGGCGCGGTGGCTGACGCCTGTAATCCCAGCACTCTGGGAGGCCAAGGCAGGTGGATCATGAGGTTAGGAGTTCAGGACCAACATGGCCAAGATGGTGAAACCCCATCTCTACTAAAAATACAAAAAATTAGCCGGGCGCGGTGGCGGGCGCCTGTAATCCCAGCTACTCGGGAGGCTGAGGCAGGAGAATCGCTTGAACTCGGAGGGCGAAGGTTGCAGTGAGTCGAGATCGCGCCACTGCATTCCAGCCTGGGCGACAGAGTGAGACTCTGTCTCAAAAAAAAAAAAAAAAAAAAGTCAAGAAATACATTATATTAATATTCAGTGACTGTAGGTGAGATAGCATCACTGTTACTGGTGATGTTTCTGGGGAGCCTGCAGGCTTCCATGAGATGTGTCATCTCTGTGTTACTAGGAGCCACATTCAGGGAGGAAGGCCGCACCAGGCCAGCGTTTAGTGTTCCTTCCTACTTTTGCAGTAGAGTCCAGCAGAAAAGTAAATCTGTGCTAAATACGATTTCTCAAAAAGAATCCACTAGCGCATACCAGCTATTCAGGAGGGAGGCTGAGGCCAGAGGCTCACTTGAGCCCAGGAGTTCCAGACCAGCCTGGGCAACACAGCAAGACCCCAACTCTAAAAAAAAAAAAAATCCCTAGTGTGTCTTCTCAACAGCAAAGGAAGTGGTGTTCTCTTAGCAGTTTATTGTGAGTTTCTTAGACATCTGATTGTAGAGGCTTTTGTATAATGAGTTTGGGGTTTTGTTGTGTTTTGTTTTTTTAGACAGTGTCTCACTCTGTCTCCCAGGTTGGCGTTATCATAGCCCACCACAGCCTCAAACTCCTGGGCTTAAGTGATCCTCCTGCCCTGGCCTCCCTCTGTAGGCATGCACCACAATGCCTGATAATTTTTTTGTTTTTTCGTAGAGACAGGATCTTGCTGTGTTGCCCAGGCTGGTCTCGAACTCGTGGCCTCAAGTAATCCTGCTACTTCGGTTTCCCAGAGTGCTGGGATTACAGGCATAAGCCACGGTGCCTAGTTGAGCTTGGGTAATTGAACCCAGCACTGCATATCAGTCTTTGGGCACCACTAGTCCTTAGCAGTGTGCTAACTGGCTAACAGCAGGCCTGAATTGGTGTGTGCTGGACACTGTCAAAGCTGATTTTGATCCACTGATGTTTTCTAATTTTCTAGGCTATCTTAGCAGCACAGAGACGAGGAGAAGATGTGGAGACTTCCAAGAAATGTAGGTACTTGTGTTTCCGCTTGCAAAATGAGGCTGTGTTGTGGGGTCTGTGTGCTGGTGGGTGTGGTGTGGGCGGTGCCCCCAGGGACGTTGTCAGCTGAATGCCTGCCTGCACCGGTGCTGGCCAGAGCCCTGGGAGGCAGCCATCTTCCCAGAGCAGCTCTGGTTGGCATGAGTACAGCTGCCTGTCCTCATAACTGAGAGAAAACTCTGGAAGTCCATGCCCTGAGGTGTGTGAACTTGGGACAGCCTGGGTTCCCATGTCCCCTTGGGCTCAGGCAGCCTCTGGGGTCTGGTTACCGCTCTGAAATGGTTTTTCTTCAGGTTAATTCCAAACTGTCTCTGCTTTTGCCTCACACCGACTCCAGGGGCTGCTGGCCAGAACAAACAACATTCTATCACCAAGAACACGGCCAAGCTGGACCGGGAGACGGAGGAGCTGCACCATGACAGGGTGACCCTGGAGGTGGGCAAGGTGATCCAGCAGGGTCGGCAGAGCAAGGGGCTTACACAGAAGGACCTGGCCACGGTGAGGCTGCGCCGGCTCTCACTCCTCCTGGGGTTGTGGGTTTGGGGAGGGGGATGGCTGGTGTTCAGATAGCACGGGGAGGGCGGGCTATCTGGTGCCCCTGCAGGGAATGCCTCGGGAAGCCAGGTCAGCCCGGCTCTCACTGCCTCTCGCACAAAACCCAGCTGCGTGTGGGTGCATACCCCAGGTGCCCCAGAAGCTGCTGTTCTCAGGCGACGCTCCGTGCCTGGTTTCACAGCAGTCCTAGTGGAGCCGATGTGTATAAAGCACATCTTCTCTTTAGAAAATCAATGAGAAGCCACAGGTGATCGCGGACTATGAGAGCGGACGGGCCATACCCAATAACCAGGTGCTGGGCAAAATCGAGCGGGCCATCGGTGAGTGTCCCTCCACCCTTCGCCGGGTCCGCTGGACAGGGAGGCTACCCGCTCCCGGCTGGGGTTGTTGAGAGCGGGACTCGGGAAGAAGATGGCCCTGGGGGTCCCGTTCTCTGAATTCTGGAGCTTTGCTTGACTGAGATGACAGACTGAGGGATGGTGGGGGCTCTGCAGGCCTCAGGAAACCCCTAAGAGCAAAGTGGAGTCCCACTCCCTTCCCCTTGCCAGTTCCCATCAGCCTGTGCTGTTGGCCGTGGTTCTCTGAGCCTGAGCACAGCGGGTCTGGGCCCTGTCAGCATGGGGCCGGAAGCCAGTTCCGCAGAGGACCCCGGCTCTGGTTCTTCCGGAGAGGGGTGTTCATGCTCTGCTGTCTAAGATGATCAGACTCATCCCCTTCAAAATTAGATGTGAGAACCAGGAGTGCTTGCGTGCTGAGAGCCCAGTGAGGCACGGGAGCAGCGTGGGCCCCCTTCCCTGGGAAGATGTTGAAGAGGGGCAGCGTGGTGGGGAGGAGGGAGCTGGCGCTGCAGTGGCCAGTGGCTGTGGCTCATTTCAGGCCTCAAGCTCCGGGGAAAGGACATTGGAAAGCCCATCGAGAAGGGGCCTAGGGCGAAATGAACACAAAGCCTCGAAATCAGTGCGCTCCAGCTGATCTCGTTCCGCCGGTTCCCCTTGGCCGCCAGCACCGCCGTGGGTCTCCTCACGGGCCAAACGGAACAAGGGGTCCAGCTTGTGGGGGACCCTCCCCAGCCCATTCCTGCTGTCAAACAAACAAAACCTTGCAAAGCGTTGGGTTCTGCTGACTGTTTTTCTCCCTACGTCGCGTTCCTCAGATCGGTGCAGAACTCCGCCTTCCTGTCCTAGGGTGTCTGCCCAGTAGCGGTTGTGGCTCAGAGGCCTCAGGGAGCTCTGAGCAACACCTTATACAAGGGTGAGGGGTGGAGGCCCGAGGCGCGGAAGGAAGAGGAGCAGTGTCACTGGGCGCTGCTTTCTCTGATGCAGCTCTAAAGAGAAGCTGGGGAAAGTTCCTGCCCTTGGTGCCGGGGCCAGATCATCCGGTCCTGCTGTCAGCTCCCAGGCCCCTAGTTGTGGGGAAAGCTGGTGAATTTTCATCGCTGATGCCCGGGAGTGGGCTGCCAGGTGGGGCTCTGAAGGTCTCCCTGCAGGGCCGTTTCCTCTTCGCCCATCTGCGTGGACAGTTAGCGGGCACCGGTCAGCCCCACGGCACCTGAAGACGGACGGCACTAGCCGTGCCCGACTGCCACCCTCTGCTGGGAGTTAGTTCCCAGGGCGGACGGGAGCCCAGCGGCTGACGAGGGTGCTGTGCTGTGCCCTCCAGCACTGCATGGCTCCTGGGGGCAGATGTGTGTTCATGAGGCAGGGTAGGGCTTTCCTGTGGGCAGGAGGGGGGCCTGGCTGCACAGATCTGGGTATCGCTACCCTCCCTGGTGACAGCCACCCACAGCCAGGCCTCAGAGGCCACAAGACCGGGCCCTCACCATGGGGCTGTGCCCGAGTCACCCACATGGAGGAGCAGAGCTCTGGGAGCTGAGGTTAGTGACGTTGACCCTGCGTTAGGACGGCAGTCCTCTGCTGGTGCCCCAGGCCAGGTGACAGCTTCACAGGGTCACTCTCCCACTCAGGCGCAGGGGCCAAAGGGAAGGGCTCAGCCGCAGCCCTGAGGCACCTGGTTACCTGGGCACTGTGACCCACAGCCCCTGGGGCAGCTCAGGCCTGTACCACAGACAGTGGGCCCAGCTGGGGCACTTCTCCCCTCCAGGCCTGCTCCATGCACCCTGTCCCCCAGGGGTCATCTCCTCTGCATGCCCCTGATGCTGTGGGTCAGTTTCACTGTTGTCCTCAATAGACGCAGAGCCCCTAGCTGGTAGGGCCTGCCCCGGCCCTTGTCCTGGGTGGATCTGTGTCCTGATAAGAGAGGGTCCCCTTGTCTCTGGTTCCTGAGCTGCATCCAGAAGCAAGCAGGCGCCCCTAGCACGTCACTTAACACTGCAGCCCCCACCCTCACTGGCTGGTAAAGTGTGGACACACTGACTTCACCCTGGGAGCTTGGGCTGCCCTCATGGGCCAAGGTGTTTATTCACAGAGCAAGAGTCAGCACAGGGCAGGGAACGCCCAGGCCTCAGCATGTCCCAGCCTGGGCAGGGCAGTTGTCCCGGTCCCCGGCTAGGATCTGAACAAGTGCTGGATGTCACGTGAGGAAGCGGGGCCTTGTCTGGCGTGGTCTATGGGTTGCTGGTGACAGAGGCCGGGAGAGTGACACCATCCTAGGAGGAGGAAGAGGAGCTCGCTTGCTTGCTTTTCCTTCCTTCCTTCCTTCCTTCCTTCCTTCCTTCCTTCCCTTTTCCCTCCCTCCCTTCCTTCCTTCCTTCCTTCCTTCCTTCCTTCCTTCCTTCCTTCCTTCCTTCCTTCCTTCCTTCCTCTCTTTCTCTGTTTCCTTTCTTTCCTTTCTTCTTTCTTTCTTTCCTGAGACGGAGTTTCGCTCCTGTCAACCAGGACGGAGTGCAGTGGCACGATCTTGGCTCACTGCAACCCCTGCCTCCCTGGTTCAAGTGATTCTCCTGCCTCAGCCTCCCGAGTAGTTGGGATTACAGGTTCCTGCCACCATACCCAGCTAATTTTTTGTATTTTTAGTAGAGACGGGGTTTCACCATGTTGGGCAGGCTGGTCTCAAACTCCTGACCTCAGGTGATCCACCCACCTCAACCTCCCAAAAGTGCTGGGATTACAGGTGTGAGCCACCGCCCCCGGCCGAGGAGGTGGAGCTTTGACAGTGGCGGCTGGGAGAGGCAGGGCAGGGAGGGCAAGAATGGGCCTTGCAGAGGTGGGGGCTCCTCCCTGGGGGGTTGTGTCCCACCACTGCCCGCCCTCCAGGGTCACAGCTGAGCAGAGGCTCCTGCCCACCCATCCCCAGGGGATCCTACCGCATTGAAAAGGATGTTGTCAAAGCTGGGGGCTGTGGCTTCTGTGTTGCTCTGGAAGGGGCAGCTCCCCCTCTTCTGTAGCCAGCGCCGTCCCCCAAGTCCCAGCAGCACCAGGAGCATGAGCAATAGGAGGGTACTGCCAACCGCAGGTGGCACAGACACGGGTGCGGCTGTGTCCCCTGTGGGCCATAGGGACACGTGAGCCCTCCAAAGCAGCCCTCAGTTCTAGTGTCCGGGTCCAGCCCCCACATCTGAGGCCAAGGAGGAAGCCTGGGGCTGCCTGGTCCCCTCAGCCTCTGCTGGCTCCAGGGGTTCACCCCTATTTCAAAGGCAGAGGGTATTGGTTCTGCTACCACAAGGATGGGGCCTGGCAGGCAGCTGCTGTCTGCAGACTTGGTGGGGCTCATGGCCCAGGCGAGATTCTTTCCCTCACCAAGTGAGAACAGTCGGTGGCTGCCCTGACCCGGCTGGCGGCTCCTCCAGGATGGACCTTGCCCTGGGTGTGGGCACAGGGAGCACAGAGGCCACAGCCAGGCAGGTCAGGCCCCAGAGGCTGCACCCCAGGGAGAGCCCAGCCCAGGCAGCGGCCCCAGGGGTGAGCAGGGCAGAGTGGGGAGGGCACAGGGCCTGGGCCTGGCAGCTCTCTTGTCCTGTCTGGGTGCAGCATGCTCGCAGCTCCTGGGAGCACACGCTGGTAAGCCTGGCAAACCCCAAGCCGGGCTGGCCCCCTGGGCCCTCCTCCGTGCCTCCACTGCAGCCCAGGGCTCACCCGGGCTGGGGGCAGGCTGCTGGCAACGCTGCCCGGCCAGATATTCCACGTCATCCAGGGCAATGGGCCCCAGGGCTGGCTGGCCGCCCAGAGTGGCTTCAAACACGATCTGATGGGGAAGGAAAGGGGTCTGTGTGGGCCCTGGGTGGAGGAGGAGGAGGCTCCTGGCCCACAGCCGACCTCACCTGGAACTCCTTGGTGCTGGCTACCTCCACCTGGGCCTCCAGCCACTGGTGCCGCTGATGCCCGCCTGTGCCCCACACAGCCAGCTGGCCCTGGGCACTGTGCAGCAGCACCTTCAGCTCCCCCTTGTCTGAGAGCAGGACCAGGGTCTGTCAGGCCTGGGGTCCTGGGGCTCCTGCATGCCTAACCAGGGGCGGGCTGGGGAGGCCACCTCCCCACCTCTGCTCCTGGACCCCTGCTGCCCCCATTGCCCAGGCACCCACTGGCCCAGCCGGACTCACAGAAGTGCTCAGGAAAGTCCATGTGGTACCAGAAGCGGAGGCAGGAGGCTGGGGTGGCTGGCAGAAGCTCGCTGCGCAGCCAGGCGGCCCGGCCCCCAGGGCCCAGCACGCCAGTTTCAAAGAAGGCAAAGTGGCCTGGGAACAAGAGGAGGCTGATGCCCAGCTGATGGGCAGAGCCAGCCCTCAGGGCCCGAGCAGAGGCTGGGTGAGCAGGGCCTCCTCTGGATGGGGCATGTACTCTGTGGGTGGGCAGCAGGAGGCCAGGTGGCTATGTGTGCCTCCCCACCTGGCTCCAGTGGGCACGTACCTGCCTCTGTGCCCAGGGTGTGGTCCACACGGGGCTGGGGGTAACGAGAGGGGGTGGCTCCCCCGCCCCAGTCCCAGCTGTATCTGCCCAGGCCGGGCCAGGCCAGGTGGCTCCAGCCACACAGGCCAGACTCAAAATCACAGGAACCTGCAGGACATGGGTGGGTGAGTGGTGCTGCCCCATGGCCCAAGCCCTGGGCACCACCACTACGAAGGGAAAGGGCTAGGCAGGCGCCCCAGAGCAGAGCTGAGGCCACAGCAGGGCTCCCACCTGGCTGAGGGCAGGGCCCGTCCTGGAGGAGCAGATCATCCAGAGCCACGTAGGAGTGTGCCACGTCTGCAGCCACTGCCTCAAACACCACCTGGTGGGTGCAGGGCAGGGCAGCCTCAGCGGGTCCAGGCAGCCCTCGGGGGAGGGGGAGGGGCACCCCACCCTGCACTCACCCTCCAGGCTTGCTTGGCCTGCACATCCACGCTGCCCAGGCGCCAGGCAAGCCCACCGTGGGCACTGAGGCTGAGCACCTGGTGCCTCCCGCTCTCCTCCAGGTAGACCCGCAGGGTGCCTGCCAGCAGGGGCAGCCCAGGTCAGCAGTGGGGAGAGCACCTGCAGGCCCCGGTCTGAGCTCTCAGGCTCCCGGCCTGGCGGGCGCAAGAGGCTCCCCAGTGGCCTCAGCACAAGGCTGGTGGGAACACCAGGCCAAGCTTCCCCGAGCCCCCTGGGGCCCCCTCCCAAAGTCCCTCACCTGGGCTGTGGAGGCTCCCGTGGTACCAGAAGGTCAGACAAGCAGGCTGGGCCAGGGGCCTGTGCTCCTTGGAGGTCAGGGAGGCCGTCTGGCCCCGGGGCAGTGCATCTGGGCTTGTGTCCACCAGCATGTAGTGCCCTGGAGGTGCCAGCATCAGCCTGCCAGCCCCTGGCCAGCCCCTCAATCCCTGCCCCTGCCAGGCCCCCATACCTTGGGCTGTCTCAGTGGTATGGTCTGTTGGGGGGCCCCAGGCAGCATGGCCTGAGGCATTGGCCTGCCGCCTCCAGAGACCCTGGCCTCCAGGGGAGAAGCCGCAGTCCGAGTCCTCAAAGGAGCAGTCATTAGGGGCCCAGCAGGGGCCCGGCCGCACGGCCACATCGTCCAGCGCCATGGTGCCGTGATATCCGTCCCGGAGGCCCTCGAACAGCAGCTGGGGGTGGAGGGTGTCAGCTGGCCAGGGGCCCTGTCCTATCCTCCCACTCGGGTGCCAGGCCTCACCTGGTACTGGGCACGGGAGCCAGGCTGGTGAGAAAGGGTGGCCCAGGCCTCGTGCCAGCGGTTGCCCTGGGTGCCCGACCGCGACCACAGGTGTATCTCCTCCCCTTCCCGTCTCATGGCTAGGCGCAGAGTCCCTGCAGGGAGGGCACCAGTCCATAACTGACCTCTCCCCTGTGCCTCGATGGGTGTCAGAGCGGGGGACTCTGAACCCCCGGAGGCCTCCCCACAGGCCCTGCCCTGCTCCCAGGTCTGCTCACCAATCTGGGGCCCATGGAGGTGGTACCAGAAGCTGAGACACTCCGTGGGCGCTGCTGGCACCTGGGGCCTGGAGAGCAGGTGGGCGCTGTGGCCCCAGGCCAGGGGGTCTGTGGGGTCCAGGAGCACAAAGTGGCCTGCAGGGGCATGGGGCTGTGCTGCAGAGATGCCCCTCTCCCGTCTGAAAGCCACCCCCAGTCTGAGCGCCCATCCTACCTTGGCCTGTGGTGTGGTCATGGTCAGGGCCGCGGCTCTCCACCCAGCGCCAGTGTGTGTCTGAGAGGTGGCCTGGGTACCAGCTGCATGTGTCCCGCTCAAAGTTACAGGAGACCTCTGGGGGTGGGGCCAGGTGGCGTCACACACCTTCCCCCCTCCCCCTCCAGAGCCCTGAGAAGGTGGAAGCTCCAGGGTCCCTGGAGGGGTGTAAGGGGAGCACCCAGGTGGGAGTGAGGATGGGCAGCAGGAACCTCTGTCTCTCTCGGTGGTCACTGTGGGGCTACAGTCCCTCAGGGTCACGTTGTCCACCCCAGCTCCCTGCTGGTCAGGGCCATCCAAGTCCACCAAAGCGACAAACTCCAGCTTCATGGGGTAGGGGGATGAGGAGGACCGTTAGGTCAGGGCCCGCTCCAGTGGAGCTCCCGCCCTGGGCTGCCCTCCTCACCCGGAAGCGCCGGCGGCGGGCGCCTAGAAGGACCTTGTCCACCTTCCAGCTGCCTGCACTGCTGCTCAGGGCCTGCCATGCCAGCTCCCGGTTGCCGTTGTCCACCACAACTAGTGCCAGGAAGCCTGGCCAGCCGGGCAGGGGGCACCATGGGTCACCCAGCCCCAGACCCCTCCCACTGTGCAGGGAGCACCCAGGGGCTGGCCAGGGAGCTTGCGGAGGGTGGCGGTACCTCGGGGCTGACTCTGTAAATAATAAGCCAGGTGGAGTTCACAGCTGGGGCCAGAAGGGCCAAGGAGGGGGGTAAGGACCCGGGCCTCAGCGCTCAGCTGTCCCCAGGCCCTCTGCAGAGACAGGAAGTGCCCTAGGGGAAGAGCAAGGTGCTCAGAGCCTCATCCCTTCCAGGGCCCCACTCTGTCCGTCAGGGATCCCCAATCCAGAGACCCTCTGTAGTGCAGAGGCAGAGCAGAGACCCCTCAGGATGCTGCTCACACCAGGGCGGGGCTTGAGCCTTGGGGCTTGGGCCTCACCAGCAGCAGCTGCACTGGACCCCTGGCCCTCCTGGGCTGAGAGACGCTGCCACTGCAGCCGCCCCACGCTGGCGTCCTCCCAGCCCCCGGCCTCAGGGGACTCAAAGTCTGTGGTGCCTGGAACAGCAACCGGCACTGAATGGCAGAGTCCTCAGCCCGCCCCGGCGCCTCCCCCCTTGGCTGCGCAGCAGGAGGTTGAGCCCCTTTACCGCAGGCCTGCTCGTCCTCGCCCGCTGCGCACTGCTCCTCGAAGTCACACAGTTGTTCCGGGGGCACACACAGGTCCCCGCAGGCGAGATGCCCCCGCTCGCAGGAATCCTGGAGCCGCGAGCTGGGCGGCAGGGGCTGGGGGGCTGGGGCCCAGGGCCCAGGAGGCAGCGGCTGCAGGGTGGACACCTCTGTGGGGGCAGAACTGGTGTCAGGTGGCAGGGATGGGGAGTGCTGTGCCTCTCCAGGGCAAGGCAGGGTAGGGCAGAGTCAGCAGGCTCACCGGAGACTGGTCTGCAGTGGTCCGACAGGATGAGGTCGTCCAGACCCACGACACCCCCCGGGCCTGTCTGCCCGGTCAGGAGGATCTGAGGGCAGAGGGGTTCAGGGGGTGCCCAGCCTATTTCCCCCTGGGGTCTGGTCTTGTCCACCTGCAGCGGGTACCTTGTGGATTCCCCTCCCCTGCCCACAGCGCGGCTCCCCAGACCCCACCCTCTTGCTGTTCCCTACCTGGAAGGGGTGGGCGCTCTGGATGTCAACACGGTCTCGGACCCAGGCAGTCCCCAGCTCCCCTCGGCGCCTCCGCAGCAGGACGGGGGCCTGGGGGGCGCTGGGCCCCAGAGTCTGCAGGAACAGCTGGAGGCAGCCAGCCTCAGATCCATGCAGGTAGTGATAGAAGACCAGCTGTGGAACCAAGAGCTGGCTGGGGGCCCTGCACCAGGGCAGCCAGCACGGAGGCCCTGTGAGCCCCACCCATCTCACCGAGCAGTTGGAGGTGCCTGAGGCTTGGAATTCGGGGCTGGAGAGTATAGCAGGGGTGCCAGGCTCGGCCACGGAGACCAGGAAGGAGCCTGTGGGAAAGGATGGGAGTGGGCCAGGGCCGCTGGGCTGTGGCCGCTGGGCTGTGGCCGCGTAGGCAGGGCCTGGGCCGGGTCCTGTGTGGGCCTCACCCTGTGCACTGTTCCGGCTGTGGTCACGGCGTGGCCAGGAGGGGCGCTCGGGACCACCAGCGCTGTGGTTCTGGGACCAGCCTTCCGAGCGGTTCCATGGACCCAGGCCTGTCTCAAAGTCGGTGGCTATGTGGCGGCCTAGGGCAGGAGGTGGGCGTGTCAGGGCCACCAGGCAGTGCTTCCTGAAGCCGTATGGCCCCAGCTCCAGGGTGGTCCTGGCAACCACACCCCCAGAAGGACCATCCAAGGATCCAAGGTGCCCCCTCCTGGATGAGTGCCATGGCCCCCACCGAGGCGTCCAGTCTCCCAGCCTCTCTGGCCTCACCACAGGTGAGTGGGTTCTCATCAGACTGGTCCCCGCAGTTGTCTTCCGCGTCGCACAGCTGCTGGGGCTCCACACAGACCTTGTTCTGGCAGTGGTGGTGTCCCAGGGGACAGCTGGCCTGGGGGGCTGGGTGGGGCAGGGTTAACCCTTCACCGAGGCCCCAGGAGTGGGAGAGCACTCGGGGGCAGACAGGGTCTGAGCACGGGGGAGTGGGCAGGCAGGGGCCCTCCCGGGGGTGGAACAGGAAGAGGCAGTGCCTTACTGGGCAGACCACAGTCCCAGAACTCTAGGTCATCTAGAGCCACAGCGCCCCTGTGGGTGGCATTTCGGGTGGCAGAGAAGGTCACCTGAAGAGAACAGGTCCTCAGGACCTAAGTCAGGGCCCAGACCCCCCCACCAAGGCCCCCACTTGTCCAGACCCTCCCAGCTCACTCGGAAGTCACCCCGAATGCGGCCTGTGGTCACTGCCAACTCCTGCCAGCCAGGGCCCCAGGGCCCTGTGCTCTGCCACAGGGTCAGGGTCTCTGCGCCATGGGTCAGCTCCAGCCGCAGCTCAGCCACATCTGCAATGTCAGGGGTCCCAGGGCAGCTGTGGCCCTGCTCGTCCTCAGCTGCCCGCCCACCCTCCCCTTGGGCACCCCCCATGAGCCTTGGGGGTCTAGGGTGCACCTCCAGAGGCCGCGTGGTACCAGAGCCTCAGCTTGCAGGAGGAGGCTGCCTCTCGCAGGGTTGGTGAGCGCAGGGCTGCGGTGGATGCCTCTTTCCCTCGGTGGGTTCCAACGGCCATGTACCAGCCTGGCCCAGGTGAGAGGTCAGGAGACAGGGGAGGGAGCAAGGAGGGTGGTGGGACAGGGGTGCACAGAGATTCGCCCTGGTCTCACCCAAGTCGGTGCCCAGTGTGTGGTCTGAGTGAGGCCCAGGACCCTCCAGTGCGGCCCCCGCCCTGTCTCGGAGCCAGCTGTAGCCTGAGGTGCTAATGTCCCGCCAGCCGCAGGGGTCCTGCTCGAAGTCGCAGGTGAAGGGGGTGCCCAGGGTGGGCCAGGCCCCATGGTAACCTGGGAGAGTGGGTGGTCAGGTGTGTGCCAGACCTGCTCGCACTGGCCCTGCCCGCCCATCTGGCCTTGGCTCACCACACTGGGCCTCATCTGAGCAGTCCCTGCAGTCACACAGGAAGTTGCACACAGCCTGGCCGGGGCTCCTGCAGTGGTTGGGGACCCAGGCCCAGCCTGAGGACCCTGCTGCTGAGAGGTTGACAGCCAGGTGGCCTGGGGGCAGGGTGACCAGCCATCCCAGCCTGCCTAGGACTATTCAGTTTTAGCACTGGACATCTTTTGTTCAGGGAAGCCCCTCAGACCAGGAGATGGGGCAGGGAGGGGCCGGGACCCACAGAGAACTCCCACCCGGCTCAGGTCCAAGCATAGCACGTTCCTGTTTCCAGCCGTGAAGAGGCTGGGGAGTGGGGCCTGGGCATGCGCAGGGATGAGGACCCAACCATGGGGCACCCCCATAAAGGTAGCAGGAACCCAGCATGCCCAGCAGGGAACTGGGCACTGGGAGGGCAACCCCCAATGGGAGATATTGATGGGCGGCCCAGGGCCCCCCACAGGCTCCACCTAGTCCAAGTGTGGCAGACGAAGGCTGGCAGAGCTGGGGGCACCTCCTGAGCTCTCTTGTCCCAGACTGGGAGGGGAGTCTTGCCTCTTCCTTTGCTTGGCAGACCCGAGGACCCCATGGGCTGATTCCGGGTCACCCCCCTTGCAGGCCGGCCAAGGAGTACCTTGTAACCCTCCTTCCCTTTGGGGCTCAGGAGTCAGCCCTGGTGCCCGTCACTGCCACACAGATGGTAGGCTCAGAAGCCAGGGCCCCTGGTCCTGCTTCAGGAGTGGGACCAGACTACTTACCCAGCAACAGGACCAAGGCGGGCAGCAGGTGGCTGGGCAGAGGCATGGTTGGGCCAGAGGGAGCAGTGCGGCCACACAGGGTGCCTGGGAAGTTCTGTGCGCTTATCAGCCTGCGCTGGCCCCACACGCTGACTCTGCTGTTAAGTGGAGGGCCCCTCGGCCCGGCCCCACCCAGTGCTGACAGTGCCAAGCATGGGCCATGAAAGCGGCCCCAGGAGGGGGCCTCTGACCCAGGGTCAGCTCCCACCTGCCCGGCTCCCTCAGACACAAGGTCAGCTCTTCCACCCTGCCCTGCCCTGCCTGGTGAAGGGGAGGCTCCCATTGGAATGGGGAGGGACCCAGACACCCCACCAGGATTCTGCTCGGCAGTGTGGGGTGGGCAGAGGCCACCATGGCCTCTCACTGTGCCTCTGGCAATAGCCTGGTGCTGGCCAAGGTCAGGACTCAACCAGCCCAGTAGCTGCAGGAGTCCAGCACGTGCACCAGAGCTGGTCCCTGCGTTCTCAGCCGCAGGGAACCTGCCTGTAAGTCAGGCTATGGAGGATCACCCCGTCATTCATTAGTTCTGAGCAGCCAGGTGCTGTCCGGTGCCAGGCACAGGGTCCCTAGGAGCCCAGAAGCTTCGGTTCCTCATGAAACAGCCCCATGCTTGGGGCATGGTCTTTGGGGCTGGGGAAGGGTGTGGCATTTGGAGTCAGGCCCTGTTTGTGATTTCCCACAGTGTGACCTCGGAGCTTGTGTCACTGAGCCTCAGTGTCCCGGTCTATAAAATATGGTCATGACAGTGCCCGTCTGGAGAGGCTGGCCGGAGGACCAGTGAGCTGACAAAGGCGGGGGTGCCCTGTGTACAACCAGTCCTGGCCCCCAGGGTGCCCCTGCACCACCCCATCGAGTCCCACTGTGTATGGGGCTTCCCAGGGCAAGGCCTGAACCCATATCCTGCCCACAGCCCTGCCAGGTGCAAGAGGGACCTGGGAGGGGCCTCCAGGGTCAATGTGAACCTGTGGGGTAGGTGCAGCTGTAGGACCTGACCCTGGATACTGGCAGGTCCCATGGGGCTGGTCATGGAAGGAGCCTCAGGGCAGACAGGACACTGGGGAGCCCTGGGATGGGCTCACAGGAGGGAGCACTGGTGGGCGCCCCAGGTCTTGGCCAGCCCGAGGGACCAGGCCCTGACTCCTTTCACAAGGGCTTGCCCGGCCTCCTCCAAGATGCCCTGGAGGACGATGGCCGTGGGAAGAGCAATCAGGCCATCAGCAGGGCCCCTTTACCAGACCCCAAAGGGCTGAGTGTGCACGGCCACTCCCTGGGGCCCCTCCTGTGTTCCCCCACCCACCTGCTTTAGTTAGGGTCTGGGGGGCCCTGGAGGTGGTGACGCACAGTTCGGGAAGCCAAGGACAGAGTTCAGAGACTGGCAGGTGTGGCAACACGTTTAATTCTGTGGCCAGGCTAGCCTGTCTCCAAGGCCTGGTGGACAGCACGTCATCAGGGGCTGCCGCAAGAGCAGGCAGGGCCAGCCCCGCAGGAGGAGTGCAGGCAAAGGTGGGGGCTCCAAAGTGGCTGCTGGAGGCAGCAGGCCCCGGGCTGGGAGTGCTCAGTAGCCGTCGTTAGCCCAGGTGACCTCGTAGTCGGGGTACTTGGCTTTGATTTTCTCAGTTGAAATGGCGTGCTGGGCAGGACCATAGGCCTGGAGAGAGAAGACGCCTGCTGGCACCACTTAGACCCTTCGACCCCATGCCCTGGCTCTGAGCATCCAGCCACCAGCCACACCAGGAGTGAGAGTGGGAAAGGGACAGGCAGTGCCTGGGGGCGGCAAACCCACCATCCCGACCGCCCTTGGGGGCTCCCCTGGGGAGAGGCGACCTCCACAGGCAAGCAAACCTTGATGGTGGATCCTGCGGCCTGAGGCGCCCAGAGGGACGCACGTGGGTCTCATCTGCTGGTGGTTTTTGTGAAGCGCACAGGCGGGGACTCTGAGCTCCACCCAGGTACTGATCGCCTCTGGGGGGCCCAGCAAGGCCTCCCAGGGCAGGGAGAGGAGACGGCCGGCCATGTCTGGGGGTCTCCGTCCCACCCCTCAGGTCTGGCATGTGCTCCATGGGGGAATGCAGGAACACAATGGGCCCTGGAGGGAGGGCTCTGCCGCCGACACTGGGAGAACCCCGGGAAGTCTGCGTGCTCAGCTGGGGCCACGGGTCAGGGCAGCAGGCTCAGGTGGGCCTTGAAGCTGGTACTGGGGCCTCCAGCAGGGCGGGACGGGGCTGTGGCTTACCATGGAGTAGCCGTACACGTGAATCTTCTTGTCCTGACTCTGGTGGGAGATGCGCCCGCCGCCCAGACACTCACAGTCACAGCCCTGCTTCTGCATGTCGCCCGACACTTTGTCGTAGATGTCCGCTGGGATGGGAGGGCGACCTCAGGACGTGCCCTGGCCGCCCTTGGAGGCCGCGGGAGGAACTCCCAGCCGAAGGGGTCTGAAATCCCAGCTCTGAACAGCCCCTTCCCCAGGGGAGACGAAGCCCCTTGACGCTGGGACAGGGGATGAGAGGAGGGTGGAACCGGGGCAGGCGCGCGGACTGGGAGACTGTTGGGGAGGGTCAGGCCGTGTCACGCCCTTCCCGCCCAGGACCTCAGCCTGGGTTAAACCTAGCAGGGGCAGGGCTCGGAGCAGAACGCAGTCCGCTATGGCCCGCAGCCCCGCCCCCGTCCCGCCAGCCCCGCCCCCGTCCCGCCAGCCCCGCCCCCGCCTCGCCAGCCCCGCCCCCGCCTCGCCAGGAGCGCCCCCGGCACGCCGGCAGGTCCCGCCCTCACCATGGTACTCAGCCCACTTGTAGCCGCGCACGATCTCCTTGCTCTCTGCAGCCGGAGCCCCGGAGCGCGGAGCCGAGTGGACTCGGATCAGCACATACTTGAAGACGCCGTCGGAGTCGATGTCCACATCAGGAATGTGAGCGAGGTCCGCCGCCGCCATGTTCCTTGTCCCGGAGTCCCCTCCTCCCACCCGACCCGGCGGCCGCTTGTACTGCGGGAGGCGGGCTCTGCGAGAGGACGACCAGTCCCGTCAGGGAATGCTTCCCAAGGCCCAGCGCCTCAGCCAATTGTACCGCCGACCGAGGCACGTACTGACCAATCGCAATCCAGTTCCTTGCCGCCCTGCGGCTCCGCCAGCCCCGCTTAAAGGAAACGTGGAACCGGGAATGGGTGGTGATTAAATCCAGCCAACAGAAAAGTTCCTGTCCAGCGGGGTCTGGTGGCACCCTTGGAACGGGGCAGTTAGGCGGCCCGCGAGGCTGGGGCAAGGAGGGAAGCCTGAGGGACGTGCCAGCCGTGACCTCCTGTCCTGCACGTGGTCCGAAGACCACCCTCCCCTCTCCACCGCCCGAAGGCCTCCCCCTCTGCCCTCTCCACCGCCCGAAGGCCTCCCCCTCTGCCCTCCCCACCGCCCGAAGGCCTCCCCCTCTACCCTCTCCACCACCCGAAGGCCTCCCCGCTCCCATCCCCACCGACCGAAGGCTTCCGTCCCCAACCCTACTACCCGTACAAGGAGGCAACAGCAGCCGCTACATTCAAGTTCTATTTTACTTGGTTCGAAAGCTCTTGCACCCTGGAAATTATTCCGGTCCAGGGGCGTTCCTGGCCGGCCCTCAGGGGTGGGGCCGAATGCAGAGGCCCTGGGGTGGGGGGCGCGGCGGCGGGTGGGCAAGCGGGACGCCTGGCCGGTGCAGACGCGCGGGGACGAGGTGGGCGCGCCGAGTGCGAAAGCAGGAGCGGAGGCGGGGATGCCCAATTTCTCTCACTTGGTGCCTCCTCTCCTGGCTCCGAAGTAGGGTTGGGGTCTCCAGGAGGGCCCTTGCGTTTGGCCTCCACCCCTCTCCCGGATACCCCACCCTCCAGAGAGCCCCGGGCGCTGACCAAGGTGCACTTGGGGGGCAGGTGGAGGCCGGGCCGCCGGGCTTGCGCCTCTAAGCCCGCAGTACGGGGTGCGGCCACAGCGGGTGTGCGGGGACTTCTCGGGACAGGTCAAGCCCCTCGGGTGGGCCTCCACGCTTACCAACTAGTTCGCTCCCTCACCTGCTCGCACCACGCTTTGCCCTCCAGGCTCCCACCTGGGAACGCCCCCTGTCCCTTGGTCCTTCCTCTCCTAGCCAGGTGTCAGCTCTGGCCAGGCTCACGTGCTCTGCTTCCTCTGTCCAGGTCCCCTGCCCCTTCGGCTGGGAGACTTGCATATCGGCCTGAAGACCTCCCTGCGGCTTTTCCCAGCTCCTGCAGGGCCCAGACTGCGACGGCTGGAGGCGAAGGGACGGCAGGGCGCGTGGCGTGGTTACTGTGCTGGCTCCGACCAGCGGGAACGCACCGCGCACCGTCGGCCCTGCCCACCGCCTCGCCGGGACGCGCTCGTGCACACGGACGCACAGAGATCGACCAGGATGTTCTCCAGAGAGGAGGTACCACAGCCGCGGGAGGCGGGGCGGGGCGTGTTTAAAGTGACAAACTGGGCTTTGGTTACGTCAGGCTCCTGGACAAGGGGAAACCGGAGTCGGGCGGGCTCCAGCGAGAGCCCCGCGGACCGACGGGCACCGGATCTGTACGGGTGGGGTCTGTGCAGTAGTGACCCCTCCGAGTGAAGGCAGAGCTGGGCGGTCCTCAGGCCCACCCCGCCTCCCAGCGGGGAGCACCGAGGGCGAGGACCGGCTTCTTCTGGGGATCCTCGAGGGCGAGCTGGGAGAGGGAGGAGACCCGCAGGAGGGAGAGGGGTTGCTGGGGGTGGGAAGGCTAAGGGCCGGTGAGGAACACTACGGGGGCGAAGGGCCGGCGCGTTGGGGCCTGGGCGGAGCTGGAGGCTGTACTGAGCGGAGCTTGGAGGGCTGGGGAATTCGAGGCGGAGCCTAGAAGAAGTCGGGGTGGGGCCCTGGCGGGGCTCGGGGACGGCCCTGGATGGGCCGGGCGGGGCCTGAGTGGGCAGGACAGGGTTCGGGCCAGCGCGTGGGCTAGGCCTGGTGGGCCCGGCGCCTCACATGATGTCGTCCAGCAGGTTGGCGCTGGCCACCCAGTCGAGCGCGCGCGGTTCGGAGGCAGCCATGATCATGCACATGAAGGGGCGGCCGGTGCGCCGGTCCGTGGGGTAGATGGTGGTGGGCGTGAAGCGCCTGTTGGCCTCGACGAACTCGCAAAGCTGCTCGTAGACGCGTGGGAACTCGTGGCGCAGGAAGACGCCGCGCAGCCGCAGTTCGCGCTGGATGTGGATGAAGGCCACCTCGCGCGCGCGCCGGCCCGCCTCGCCGTCCTGATCCAGGCCCGCCGTGCCCGGCGGTGGCGTCAGGATCAGCGTCTCCATGTCGGGCTCGCGGCTCCGCGCCGGGGGCGGCCGCGCGGGGCTGCCGGCAGCCAGCGCTACCTTGGCGAACTTGCGCACTGTTGGCCCGTGGCTGCGTGGCGCTGGCGCGGGCAGGGCGGGTGTCCCCGGGGGCGCGGTGCCGGGTCCCACGGCCACGGACACGCTGAGCAGGAAGCACTCTGCCGGCTCGTAGAGGCGCCCAGCGGCCGCCAGCTCGCGCGCGTAGCTGCCCAGGGGCGCCGCGTGTGTGGCCAGCTCACGCAGCGATAGGTAGGTGGGGGATAGCAGCAGCCCCTCCAGGCCAAAGCGCAGGAAGTTGTCGGCCGAGCCTGGACTTGGGAAGCCCAGGAAGAGCACGCCGCGGCCGCGCGACAGGAAGCCGACACGAGCGATGCGCGAGAATGCGCGGTGCACCGGGCCGCTGTCGCGGCAAAACTGCAGCACGTGGCGGCACACGCTGCCCACGCGGCCGTACACGCAGCGCGCCTTGTGGGCGTCCCAGTCCTCGCGGCGGCACAGGCGCGAGCAGTAGTAGGTGTAGCAGCTGTGGCAGGACTTGAAGTAGAGGCAGGCGTTGAACATGGTCTCGGTACGCCGGCAGCGCGCATTGGAGCAAGTCATCAGGTCGTCTTCGTCGGCGCTGGGTTCGGGGGACGCGTCGGCCGCCTCTCCCGGGGCCGCGGGCTCCTCTGCGCTGCCGGCCGAGGCGGGGGGCGAGCGTGGCGGCGCCAGCGCGGGGGCCCCGGAGCCCGCGGGCCGCGAGTCCAGCAGTCGGCGCAGTTGGGGGCCCAGGCAGTCGGCCGCGGGCTCTGAGGCCTGGCCGGCGGCGGGTCGCGAGTCGATGACCAGGTCCGTGATGAGCTCGTCCAGCTGCTCCAGGCTCCGCTGGCGGCCAGAGGTGGGGCCGTCGGGGGCCGCGTGGGGAGGTGGCCGCGTGCGGCCCCCGGGCAACTCCCAGGCCCTGGCGCTCGGGCGCTCGGTGGCGCGCAGGTCATTGTCAGTGATGGTGATCTCGGGCGTCACGTACCAGTTGCGGCCCAGGCCCTCGCCCGCGCGGCCCTTCTCCGTCAGCGACGTCTCGGACAGGGACAGTGCGGCGTAGCGTCTGGGCGAGGTGGACAGGTTCACGACGACGGGCGGGCGCCGGCCTTCGGGGGACACGCCTCGCGGCTCCCGCACCTCGCGCCCCAGCAGGTTCTCGTAGCTGCGGCCGCGGCCCAACGGGTCTTCGCGGCGCGGCCCCGGGGCCAGAATGTTGTCCCAGGAGCGCGAGTAGTGGCGGCTGTCGGTGGCCAGCCGGGGCGGACTGGTGCCGGTACCGCCGTGCCAGGAGGCGAGCAACGGGTCGGGGTCAGAGGGCGGCACCACTTGCAGGGTGCGGTAGGGTCGCGGGCCCCAGTCCACCCAGGCCGGGCTGCTGCGCGGGTGCGGGTACGTCCGAGCCAGGACGTCGCGCTGGCGGTACCTTCCGAGGTTCTCCGTGTAAAAGGGGCGGGCGGTGGAGTGGGCCCGGGGCTCCTCGGGGACATAGCGGGGCCCGTACGGCAGGCCGTAGGCTCGGGGAGCCTCCCCATAGTAGGAGCGGGAGGGCGGTTCCTGGATTGGGAAGGTGCGCACCTCTCCTGCGTAGTAACCGCCCATGCGCCTTGGACTGGGCCCTGGGAGCTCCTCGGACGGATAGGGCCTGGGGCAGTAGGCGTCGAAGGTTGGGCCGGGACTGGCCGCAAAGCTGCCCCGGAAGCCTTGGGGCTCCTCTGTATAGAAGAACTGGGTGGGGCCCGGCGGGGTGGTGAAGGGCAGACTGCGGCGCTCGGCGTAGTCCCGGGGCCCAGGCAGGGGCCCGTCGCAGTAGAACGCCCGGGGATCCGCACAGTATGAGTCGCTGGGCGTCGGGGTGCGCGACAGCGCCATATGGCGGGGCCCGGGCACCGTGAGGCCGTGGAACTGCGGGGCGGGGCGGGCCCAGGGCGCGGCCTCGGCGGGCCCGCAGGACCGCGAGCCCCGGGCGGCGTGCTGGAGCACCGCGTCGTCTGGCTTGATGTCCAGGCGGCAGCGCACGTGGGGGGCGGGACCCGCGGGTGGCTCGGGCGGTGCGCAGCGGCCCGCGGCGGCGCACAGGGGCGCGATGCCGCCGGGGCCGCCCCGCTGCGGCTGCAACTTGATGGGATGTAGCTCGTTGGCAAGGGCGCGGAGCGCCGGGTACGTGGGCTCCCGGCGCGGCGATGCCTCGGCCCGCGCCGCACGCTGGGCCTCCCGCCCTCGGCGGGGCAACACCGGCGGCGAGGCGGGCGCGGGCGTCAGGCCCGGGGGTGCGCGGGGCGCGCTCTTGGAGCGGGCGCGGCGGCGTGGCTCGGCCTCGCGGGTCCGGGCGCGCGGCACAGCGGGCTCCGGGGGCGGTGGCTCCGGCAGGGTCTCCATGGCCGGCCCGTCCAGCGCCTCCAGAAAGTCGAAGCTGCGGCAGTGGCGCTTGTTGAAAGGCGCGGGCTCAGCAGGCCGGGCCACGGATCGCTCACATGGCGAGCGCTTGGACGCGGGTCCCGGGGTCGCCACCTTGATGTCCTGGTACACGGTCGACACCAGCAGGTCCGGAGGGTCCGTACGGGTCATCTTAAAAGAGGTCCCCAGGCTGGCGGCTCCAGCTCACACTGCCTTGCGGGGCTTTTGCCCTGGGGGGAGACGCGGGTCAGGGCGGCCCCCTCCGCAGCCCAGGCCCCGCTACTCCCCTACGCTGGCCCGGCTTACCTGGGGCGCAGCGGGCGGAGCAGCCCTGGCTGCGGGCCTGGGCCGAGAACGCGGGCGCTTCCTCCATGCCGGGGTCAGAAGCACCTGCGGGAGGAACCCAGCTGTGCAGGCGCCCATCCTGCCCCTCCCCCGTCCTCTCCCTGCGATGGGGCGGGCGGGCCAGAAAGGCTTAGCCGTGGCTGTGGTTCCCGCGGCAGGAGCTCCTGCGTGAAGCTCCAGGGCCTCCCCTCCCCCGACTAGTGACGGCGGGGCCGGCTCGGGTGGACCCCTTTCCGGGTGGGGTAGGGGAGTGGGGGCGTGGTCCTGGGGCTGCGCCCTCTGGTGTCCGCAACTGGAAGGACGGGCCGCATTTGGGCCTTATTTATAGGTGTTGCCCCAGGAGACCTCAGTGACTGCGCCCCCGGCACAGCGCCCACTGCAGAGCGACCCCTCCGATCGCGCACAGTCGAAGGCGAGTCCCTGGGCCTCAGCCTTAGCCAGCTCTGCACCAAGTGGGTGACACCAACCACCCCACCTGCTGCCCAGGCCGAGCACAGAGCTCCGCCCCCAGCACTGCAAGGACCCACGCCTAGGTGCCCTCAACTTGCCGTGAGCCCCAGGCCAGAAAAATGCCCCCAGAGAGCATACCTGGGTCCTAAATCTCCCTTTCCTTTGCCGACACCTTTTCTGACCCCAAGTATCTTTGGGTGGTTGAAACAAGGCCCCAGCTTTGTGTAAACGCACAGGACATCCCCCTAGGGTTTGCACGGCATCCCAAGCCATCCAGCCACGAGCTCGTGGCAGCCCCTCTCCTCTGAGCTGCGCAGCAGGCCCGGAAGCTGCCCACTGGGGGTGGGCAGGGCGGAGGGTGGGGGAAGCCCCACTGCTTTGCAGGAGAGGGCCCTCCCCATTTCGCTCAGAAGGTTCCATGGAAACCTGCGTTTCTTAGGCCTCCACGCTACAGGCTGGCCAGGGTTCAGATGTGGGCTGCCAACCCTTCTGTGGTCCCAGAGCCAGCTGGGGGGCGCGTCATAGAGTGGCCACAGGCCTGGCCTCTGCACACCCAACACCTGGTCTGGGGGGTCTGCCCCAGAGTGAGCTGGGGAAAGCGGGTACCTGGCCAGGCCCCTTGCAGGGCAGAATCTCAGGTGGATGGGCCTCTCGGGGTCTGGCCGGGTCCCCCCTCTGTGTCCCAGGTGTGCAGGGGCTTCCTGCTGGCAGGGCTGTTTTTCTGGGTCAGGGCCACGAGTCCCAGGCCTTGTGTCCATCCCAGCCTCCCCCGCCCACCCCATCTCCCCCCTCCACCCCACCCGTGGCAGGACTGTCTACCCTCCTGCTCCCTCTTTCATGCTAAGCTCAAGGCTAGGCCGGAATCTGGCCGGATGACAGGGTGTGAGGCTCCACCCCAGGGAGGTGACAGTCGGCCTTGCTGGCTGTGGCTGTCGGTGACACCCCCTCCCGTGGGGATGGGGGTGGGGTCAGCCCTCTCCTGGGCCCAAGGCCTTCTGGAGCCCACGGAGATGGCTGGCAGCCTTCCCCACCTCCCAGCCCTGCCTTGCCTTGCCCTGGCTGGGAGCGGCCCTTCAAGGGATACAGCCGGTGTTGCCTGGGGGCGGGGACTCCCCATCCTTTCGGCCGCCCTAAGGCAGCCTCCCCCGCCCGTGACAGTGACACACTCAACAACTCGGCCCCTAGCCCCTTACCTGGGTGCTGCTCCGGCTGTGCCCCGGTGGGCCGTGCCACCCCCAGGTCGGCTCCTCTGTGTCCCCGGCACTGCTGCGTCCCCAGCACCGGCAGAAGCTTCCAGGCAGCAGCGCGGATCCTGGCCTGGCTGCTCAGTGCTGCCCCCGATGGCAGCTGAAGGGGCTGTACTTAAAGGGGCCGCACCCAGTGGGGGCTGCACCGTGGAGCTGGGGATGGTGAGCTGCACTGGCTCCAGTTTGGGGCTGTGCAGAGCACAGGGTCCCTGCAGCACCCCCAAGACACAGACCTCAGTGTCTAAACAGGAGCTCTGTGGCCCGGAGCAGCCTGCCAGTCCCGCCAGTGTCACCCCAACACACTTGCCTGAGAGGAGGGGCCCAAGCCCTGGGCTGCAGAGATTGGTCAGGGGCATCTTGGAATTCGCATCTCCTGTCGGGCGAGGCAGGAGCAGATGGGCTACTCTCTGCCCCACTGGCCTCTCCCCAAGCCCTATCGGCTTCAAGGCTGCCAATGCCAAAATCTTGGCGGGTACCTGGGTCCAGATGGCCCCTGCAGCCTCGTGTCCTCAGGATGCCATCCTCTCTGGGTGAGGCCACTCCTGCATCCGGTGTCCCTGCCAGCCTGGGAAGGCCTGCACATGACATACCATACCTGCCTGGTAATGTCCTCGTCCCACTCTGCCAGCCCCTTCCCAAGGCATTGGGCCTGGAAACGTTCTAGCTTGGCAGAGGAGTGGGGAGCCGATGCCCTTGGCTCTGAAGGGCAGGACCTACCCCATTCTGTGCCGTTCAAAGCAGGGCCCACTGAAACCCCAACATAGCCGTCCATGGTGCGATCCTGGCAAGTTCACGTACTGTTGACCCATCCCCACACCAGGGGAACCCCTGAACCCAGCCCTGACCTCATGGGCTGTGGGCTAAGGGGCCAGGCTAAGCTTGCTGTGGGCCACAGAACCTGCTCAGGGACTGCAGTGATTGCCCCACACCCTGGGGCCACAAAGCTCCCAGGCACAGGAGCCTCCAGCTTGGCCACCTCCTCCCCTTCACTGGCATGCTCTTCCTGCCCGCCCCGCAGGGTTCTCATGGCAACAGTAGCTGTGGGGGTGGAGGCTGGGCGCTGCTGACAGCTGGAGGGGGCAGGGGCCTGAAGGCGGGGGGGCAGGGCTGCAGGCGGCTGCCTGGGAGTCTTGCAGAGTGGATTTCCACCTCCTGGGGCTGAGGTCCCCAAGTGTGCTGGGTGCAGCTGCTGAGCCCTGGCACAAGTGGGCTGGGATGTGCCCAGGGTGTGGCCAGACTTGGTGGGACTTTCCTCACCACTGCTGGGCAGCCTCCTGCCTCAGAGGACTTCCCTGCCCACCTATGGCAGCCTGGGCCTGGGGCAGCGGGAGCAGAGGTGCAGGGAGAAGAACAGACACACGCAGAGTGAAACAGGAGTGCTTTATGGTCTGAGTGGAGTGTTTGGGAGGAGTGCCTCCCGGCTCCTGCCTGTGGGCTCACCTGAGCGGGGGCGCAGCTGAGGCCACTGTGGGAAACACAACCCCCACTCCCAGGAGAGGCCTCACATGCTGCCTCCGGTCTCTCGCCAGCCTTGCCTAGCGTGGGGCTGGGCCACCCTTTAGGGTGGGTCTGCACACCCGGGTTCAGGGCTCCCGGCCGGAAGCGGAGCCATAGGCATGCTGCGGCCCCAGGTGAGCGCGGAGGGCAAGCAGGTGCCAGGGCAGTGCGCACCCCACAGCCAAGCCTCTGTAAACACACCCTCACGGGTCCCTCCTGGGCCTCAGTCACATCCCTGAGAAACACTGGGGACTGGCGGCTCTGCCCCGAGAGGGCCAGGGTGTCCACCGAGCCTGGCTGAAGCCAGCTGTCCCTTCCCTTCTTGCAGAGCAGGCTCATGCCAGGCCTGGAGGCCCAGCACCTGCAGGCCCCAGCCTGGGGACCACCAATGCCCGGCCTCTTCCAGCTCAGAAGTGCACACAGCAGCCGCCAGGCAGTGGCAAAGGCGATGGTGCAGAGGCAAACGCCTCCCCAGGCAGTGACAGGCACGCCCCCGCCCCAGGGCCGCCACTGCCCCTGCCAGCCTAGAGCTCCTCGTAGTCGCCACCCCCAGGGTGACGGCCACCCGGGGCCCCGCCCCCCAGGAAAGCCTCCAGCTCGTCGGCAGCCGTCCTCTCCCTGCTGCGCGGGGGCCGCTGCTGCCGCCGCCGCCGCTCCTCCTTGCCCTCCTCCTTGTCCTTGCTCTTCTTGTGTTTGCTCTTCTTCTTGGCAGCCTTTTCTTCCTCCTAGGAAGCACAAGGAGGGGGGCGCCAGGAAGTCACAGGAAGCCAGAGCCCTGGTCCCAGGACCGCATGCCGCCTAGCCCTGGCCTGCCAGGAAGGGGAGTAGCCGGTACCTCTTTGCCTTTTTTCTTCTTCTTCTTCTTCTCCTTAGAGGGGGTTTTGCCCTCCTTACCTGCACAGACAGGGCAGAAAGTGGCTCAAACTCAGGCCAATGGGGACCCCAAGCCGGGTGACAGGACTTCTCTAGAAACTCACAAAGCAGTGAGCCCCAGCCCTCCAGGAGGCCCTGCTGATGGACAGGACCACACTGCAGACATCAGCTCCTGCAGGGGGCTGCCAGGAGCATGGCACAGCATCCCGGACTCAGGAGAGGACCCCGGCCAGTGGCCAGCAGCTGGGAGGAGGCCCACATTCTACCCAGACTCCAGCAGGCTGACCGCACTCTGGTGCCCCCACCCACCTTCCTCACTGCTCTCCTTGGGTCCGGCCTCCTCCAGCCCCAGCCCGAAGAGGTCCGAGTCATTCTTCAGTCTGAAGGCGGGGAGAGGGAGCTTGGGGGCTGGGGGCGGCTGGGCAGGGGCCTCATCGTCAGTCACATCAGAGGGGTCGTCTCGCACGGGAAACTCATCCTGGAGCAGGAAGAGCAGCTGGTCAGGCTGTCATCCCTCCCGCACCCCCAGGGGTTGTGGGATCTCAAACCAGGCCAGCAAGGCCCAAGTGTGGGAACATGAGACGCCTCTTCCAGAAGCCTCCTCCCACTGCACCCACCCAGATCAGGCCTGTGGGAGGGACCCTGGCCTCCTGGCTGACCTCTGCCCTGGGAGGACTCATCTTACCGCCCTGTGCTGTGTGTCTGATGCCTCGCTCTCAAAGTCGGGGTCATCCATGACGAAGGACAGCATTTGTGCGGCGATGGGCCCCTCGGGGTCGCTCTCCGAGGAGGAGGCCTGCTCACCCTTCCCCGGCTCAATCTCAGCAGGGGGCCTGGTGCTGCTGTGCTTCTCCAGACCTGTGCGAACAGAGGCACCGCCTGGCCAGGGGGGTGCTGCGGTCCTCGTGGGAGCTGTCCCCCTCCGTGACTTCGAAGCTGGTATGGAGGACCTTTGTGGACAAGCAGAGGGTCAGTCGGGTCCTCCGGAGGTGTCCTGAACTGCCCCACCCCGGTCTCCAGGCCGCACCCGTGGGGACACCTGCCCTTACCACTTGGTCTCTGGCTCTGAGCACTGCTGGGGAGCCGGGGCAGGGTCTTTTGGGGGATCTGCCACTTCTGCCTCCTCCTCACTCGAAAGAGTGATGTCTTGACTGGGGACGGGGCCCGCGGGCGGCGGGGGACTCCCACGTGGCTGGTCTTCGAGGTCCACGTCGTCCTGGAACCCTGCCACCATCGGGTTGCCGCCCAGGGCCTCCCCATCACTGCAAAGCGGGGGGCAAAGCGGTCAGAGGCCACAGGGTAGGTATGGCCGGCCAGGCTCACAGGCCTTGGTTCTGGGCACCCTGGTACCCAGCATGCCCTGGCCGTGGGGCCACCCCGCCCCAGGTGCTGTGTTGTGGTGGAGAGGCCCCCTCGTGGCCGTCACAGGGCTTCTGAGCAGGAAGGGGTCGGGGGCACAAGGTTGGACACAGTGTTGCCCTGCAGCCGGTCAGTGGGTGAAGGACGTGGAGCTGCGCAAGCGGGCGCTCATGGAGGACGCGGGCCCAGCTCAGGTTTCTGGAGGAAGCCGCCGCCCCACAGCAATGGGTGAGGCTGAGGTGCTGAGGCCACTGCGGGTGGTGCCTGTCCAGTGGAATCCACGCCTGGGACCAAATGCAGGGCTTTGCTGCAGGCAAAATGTGGGGCAGCTTGGCAGACAGAGTGGTGGGAGGGGCTGGCAGATGGATGGGGAGGCGGCTCTAGCTCACAGCTCTAGGACCTGCAGGAAGTCACCCGTCTCTGCAGCACCTGTGCCCTGGCCCTGTGGAGACCACATCTGGTGGCCTGAACCTCCCATATGACCTGGAGTGGCCTCGCCAATGGCCTCCATGTGGAATCTGCCCACAGAAGACCCCAAGGTGCCCTTGTCCTCTCCAGGGTGTGAGCAGAGCAGGTGGCCAGGCCTTTCTGATGTCTGGAAGCCCCGTCGAAGCCCTTCCCTCATCTACTCCAGTCACAGATCTGCTCTGTCCTCAGCCAACAGTGACCAGCCGGTGGGGGCCCCTCCTGCGCCCCTAGGAAGCCAGCCCCACCTGCTACTCGGGCGCCCTGGAGGCTGGGGGCAATGGGAGAGGAGGCCCAGGCCCACCCCTCACCTGTCGCTGTCCTGCTGGGCAGCCTTGGCCCCCACCTTCTTCTCGTCCCTGGCGGGGGTCGTGTCTTCCAGGAAGCTGCGGTCCAGGCGGTCGTCGGGAACGAAGTCCTCCACACTCTGGACTGTTGCGGGGGCCTCTGTGGCCGGGGCTGGCTCTGTGAACAGTGATGCCGGGTCCTCTTCACTCAGCACCAGAACCCTCACTGCACCCAACCCCAAGCCAGGCCCACCCGGGATGTGCCCACGGGACTGGGACAAGCAGGAAGAAGTGCGGAGTGCTCCGAAATCCAGGGCCCCACCTGTGAGGGCCTGGGGGTCTGGGACCAGTTTGGGAGGGGCAGTCCAGGGCCTACCTGGAGGTGGAGGGTTTGCCTCGGCAGCAGGTGACGTCCCAAATAGCCTAGAGATGATGCTGCGCCGTGGGGCAGGGGCTGAGGGGCACGCAGGTGGGGGCAGGGCCTCTGAGGGTGGTACAGGGGGCACAGAGGATGGTGGGGCGGCATTGAGGGGCAGCTGTGGGGCGGGCTGGGGTGTGCTGGGGCTGGAGCTCCCTGTGGACACGGCGCCTGGAGGCACCACTGGTGACTGGGAGCCCGAGGATGGGCTCTGGCCGTTGGCCGCCAGTGGGGACGCATGGCCGCGGCTGCGAGCCTCCATCATCTCCAGGAAGCTGGAAGGCAGAAGGCGGGTGAGAAGCCTGACTCCCCTGCCTCTCCCTGAGGCCCTCAGGTGACAGAGGACTCTCTGCTGCTGCTGATAGGGCTGGGAAGAGCCGCTGTGTTCTGGGCCACCCGCCCCCCAGGGGCCATCATCCCCATCCACTTCCAAGGGCAGCAATGCCGGCCAGGCGCGGTGGCTCACGCCTGTAATCCCAGCACTGTAGGAGGCAGAGGCAGGCAGATCACGAGGTCAGGAGATCGAGATCGTCCTGGCTAACACAGCGAAACCCCGTCTCTACTAAAAATACAAAAAAAAATTCGCCGGGTGTGGTGGCGGGTGCCTGTACCCCAGCTACTCGGGAGGCTGAGGCAGGAGAATGGTGTGAACCCGGGAGGCGGAGCTTGTGGTGAGCTAAGATCACACCACTGCACTCCAGCCTGGGCGACAGAGCAAGACTCCGTCTCAGAAAAAACAAGAGCAGCAGTGCCAAAGGGCAGGGACAGCAGGCACCAGCGTGCGTGTGTCCAGCTCCCCTGAAAGTCACTTCGACTCTGTTCTGAGGCATAGCTGCTGGAGGCTCCAAGCAGAGGTGGCCAGATGGCAGCAAGTGGACCTTCCCATGAGGGGGGGTTTCTGGGAAGAGGAGGGGGCTGGAGCTTGGTGGAGCACGTGTGGCCATCACAGCATCCAGCTGACCCAAGTCTCAGTCCCAGGAAATGCCAGGATTGGTTCAACAGAGAAGCGCCCATGTGGGAGGCTCCATCCTGGGGCTGGCCTGGCAGTCGGAAGCCACGGATCCCTCTCCAGGCATCAAACTGCCTTCCCTCTCAGTCTCTTGCTGTGTCTGAGCCAACAGCTAGATCCGAGGTGACCCACAGGGCTCTCCCTCTGGAAACAGAGACCTGCTGGGGGGCCTCAGAAGGGCTGCTGATTCCGTGGTCCCTGCCTGGGTCCCAGGGGAGGCACCAAGCCCCTAGCTGTGCAGGAGCCTGAGGCAGAGAACGGGCCAGCTGTCCCACTGGCCGCAACCCCCGGGGCTACGCACTGCCCAGGCCCACTCAGGAGGATGCTCTGAGTCGCCCTCTGCTATCGAGGACCAGAGACCTCCATGTCCTGGCCTGTATGCCTCTTCAGCACAGGGAGCTTCCCAAAGTCAAGCAGCTCCCCAGAAAGCGCACCCCATGCTGGCATCAATTTGGGAGGCCAAGCCCCTGATGGACAGGCAGCCCCTGATGGGCACGCTCCACCAGCGCCAGCACCTGGCCACGGTCAGTGGTGCTCAGAGCGGCAGGCACAGCATGACCTGTACGAGGAGTCCATGCCAGGGGTGACTGTGAGGGGGCTGCTGGGGGCAGTGCAAGCCTGAGCCCTCCTCCATCTGTGCCCCAAGATGACTAATTTACCCCAAACGGGGGACACTCCCTTCTGCTGTCTCCTTGGTGCAGCCCATGACCCGGCACCACAGCCGCACCTGCAGCCCCCACACCGCCCCCACAGAAGGGTTGGGCCACGTACATGCCGTAGTTCTGGTCCTCCGTCTCCTGCTGCACCGACAGCTCCTCCAGTGTGGCATCCATGTCCAGCTGGTTTGTCTCCAGCTGCCGCAACAGCGTCTCCCTCTGCAGAAGGGGAGCACACAGGCCTGAGCAGGGGCCCTTCCTGCTGCCAGTGCCCCAGCCCGACAGCCCCTGAGTGCACAGGGGACACCTCCTGCTGACGAAACCAGGAGGTGCTGCAGGGCTGGCTGCTCGGCAACTCATGGAGCTCTGGGCTGGGCCTCACTGGAACCACAGAAGCCCAGAGGATTCCTTTGCAGTGGCCGGCACGACACCTACACGCTGCCAGCATGGCTTGGGGGATAGCTGTCAGTCACAGGCATAAACCTCAACAGAAAGCACCCCCACCTACACACACACCTTCACCTGGAAAACAAAGCCTCTCTGCTCTCCGCCATGCACACCTCCTCTGGTGGCAGGACACAGCCCCGGTGCACGCATCACCACCGTCCCACACCCACAAGCAGCTGGCTCTGGAGCAAACCGCTGCCCTCCTGGCCTGGAACCCCAGGCTGGTCTGATGAGCTGCGGGTCCACGTGGCTGCTCACTTCAGATTCAAATTAAATACAAACGCCGGAGCCTCACGAACTCCTGACCTCAGGTGATCCACCTGCCTCAGCATCCAAAGTGCTAGGATGATAGGCGTGAGCCACCGCACCCGGCCCCTTCTCTCTTATTTAATAGAGATGGGGTCTCGCTATGTTGCCCATTCTGGTCTTGAATTCCTGGGCTCGAGTGATTCTCTCACCTTGGCCTCTGCTGAAATTACAGACCTCAGCTACCTGCCTGGCCTCTCCTTTTTGAGTCAGCTTTTCCAGAGATTCTTTTTTTTAGAGCAGGGTCGTGTTATATTCTACTGCCCGGGCAGATCTCCAACTCCTGGGCTTGAGCTGTCCTTCCACCTCTGCCCCCCAAGAGCTGGGATTATAGGCGTGAGCCACTGCGCCCAGCCTGGAGAGGTTTTTAAAATAAAAATGTGAGGCCGGGCGTGGTGGCTCACACCTGTAATCCCAGCACTTTGGGGGGCCAAGGCAGGCAGATCTCGAGGTCAAGAGATGGAGACCATCCTGGCCAATATGGCGAAACACCGTCTCTAAATACAAAAATTAGCCAGGTGTGGTGGCAGGCGCTGTAATCCCAGCTACTTGGGAGGCTTAGGCAGGAGAATCGCTTGAACCCAGGAGGCGGAGGTTACAGTGAGGAGAGATCGCACCACTGTACTACAGTCTGGACAGAGTGAGATGCCGTCTCCAAAAAAAAAAAAAGGATATTAAAGTCAATAAGGTCCCCGAAAATGGCTATAACAACCAAAAACTGTGATTTACAAAGAACTACAGACTCGTCAACCAAATGTAATGTGTGAACTCTGGATCCTACTCTCAACACTGACCAAATATCTGACGATTGGAAGAACTCTTTGGGAATTTTATTTTTTAAATTTGTTATTGTGGCTTATTTCTCCAAGAAAAACCTTCTGTGACTTTAATGTGCGGTATTACATTAGGTACTATGGTCAGGTTAAAAAAACAGAACTGATTTTCTTAGAGATGTGTTTGAAACATTTTTAGGTGACATAAAGAAGGTCTGAAATTTGCTTCCAGGCCATCCAGGGGCAAGACAAAGAGGAAACGGGGGTCCCGCTGCTGACAGGTGAGGGCATCAGATCTGCCTGAACACATCCACAACAAAACGATAGTCACACACAGCTCAGCCCTACGCCTCCAGCTCAAGACTCCGTCCAGGGTCCCGTTCTCTCCCTGGGAGGCTTTGGAAGGGTTTGGAGGGCAAACCATTAGGGAATGGAGCAGCTGAGCAGTGGGGAGCTCTCTAAGGAGTAATCAACCCAGTGAGGAGGGGACGGCTCTGCAGGAAGGAGGGGCCTCCCCACCAGTGCCGGCACAGGACAAGTCTGACTGCCACCTTCCTTCCAACCGAAACGTCCCCAGCAGCAGTCCCAGCCCGCAGGTATCCTCCCTTCTTCAGACACCAGGAGGACAGCACAGCCCCTTTCTGGGCAAGCCTGACATCCTTCTGGAGAAAGACCAAGGCTGCTGCAGCTGCGGCTGGGCCCCAGGTCCCCCAGACCTAGTCAGGGCAGCCTTGGGCGAGGAGGTCCAGGTCCCCCAGGCCCAGGTGGAGCAATCCAGGGTGAGGAGGTTCAAGCCTCATTTGCTGGGCTACTTTGCAGCCACAGCTGGCCTGGCCCTTGTTTCCACAAGGGAAATTGAGTTTAGTCCATAGACCAAAGTTGGTTCCTTGGTTTTGACACAAGCACCAGGGAAATGTGAGATGTGAACAGCGAGTACCTTGGTGGCTCACGCCTGGCATCCCAGCACTTTGGGAGACTGAGGTGGGAGGACTGCCTGAGCGCCCAGGAGTTTGAGGCTGCAGTGAGCCATGATTGCGCCACTGCACTCCAGCCCGGGCCACACAGCAAGAACTTATCTCAACAAAAACAACCAAAAACACTGGGGGAAACTGAGCAAGGGGTCCCCGCAGAGGTGGAGGGGCTCCTGGGACTGGGTCTAGCCCTCAGGACCCTGTACCTTCTGCCACCTGGAGCAGGCAGGCACAGTAGAACGTTGGGCCTTTGCCAGCAGCTAACCTCCGAGCAGCCCACAGCTTTCTCAGGGGTTAGGAGGGAGACCCGTCGCTACACAGGAGACACCTGGAAAGAGGTGAGAGACCAGCAGCCACTCCACCCCACACGGTGAGTGCTTACCTGAAGCTGCAAAAATGGGATATTGAAGAACTTATGAAGGTACTTTAGGCCGAAGCTGTTCTTCATGGAAGACTCAGCGTAGCGGAAGTAGGAGGAACCTGGAGGTCTGCTTTCAGAAAGGAAGAAAGATGCAGGACAAAGACTCTTGCCCCAGTGCCAAGGATCAGCCCTGGGCCCACGGCTGTGGGTCTGCACTGCCCTCCCTCCTCCTGCAGGCTCCTGAGGCTCCTGCTAAACAGGGTCCTGCTAAGCCTAGTTTACAGTCACAGGGTCCTGCGACCCTGCTGAGCCCTGCTAAGCCGAGTGCCCTTCTGCAGGTGACCCCACAGTGCCAGCACTTCACCCTGGCACACAGTCCCCGGTACAGTTCCCGGCACTGCCATCGGGGAGACCCAGGCTTCAGCGAGCCCCACGCAGCGGTGCGACCCACATCCCCTGGGCCCCGTGCTAACGTTAACCCCTCCCTGGGCCTCTGCCTCAGCACCCTCCCCTGCGCACCGGAGCACCGGGCAGGGTCCCATGGGAGCAGGGCCACTGCACCCACCTGTCCAGGTTGTCAATGAAGTCACGCACGTCGTCCGGCAGGATGACTCGGTGCTCGCCCATGTCCCGGTAGTTCCCCAGCACGCACACTGGCACATGGGTGGGCACTTTCGGAAGCTCCCGGAGAATGTAATTGAAGGTCCTCGGAGAACAGGTGAGGACCTGGCTTAGTTTCAGCCCTGCGACGCCCTGTCCCTCACTGGGAAGCTGCTGTGCGCCCAGGCCTGAGGATGGTGGCTGCTTCTCATTTCCAACATCCGACCCACCAGAAACACACCTCGTGCATGCAGAGCTAGAGGGAAGTGCCTCGAGGGCCTTCGCACCCCTCTCAGCCTGCGGCCCCCGCCCGTCCCTCTCCCTGACGGCAGGTACTTGACCGCACCCCACACTGGAATGCCCCTGCCTGTCCCTGCCTTCCCTCAGAGCGCCTCGTGTCCGCATCCCTACAAAACCACCTCTGGCTTTGCCTGCGTCCACCCTCATCCCGCACTGTCCTCTGTGCCCCTCGGCGTCGGCTCCGTGGCTGCTCGTCCAGGCTCCCTGCCCACCGGGATAGCCAGGGACACCCGGGGGTGCCTCTGCTGCTGCCGGTGAAGCGGGCTGTTTGGAGAGCCTTGTCTTAAGCAGACATCTCCCGGCACGGATGGCAAGTCTCCAGAATCTGCCTGGCGCGGAGCTGCCGGTTTCCCAGCTGCATGGTTTTCCAAATGGCTTGTGAAGAAATAACCAGCACTTCCAGTGACAAAACTTCCCCACGACTGAAAGCCAACCCAAGTGAGTAACAAAAGCAACATCCTGTTTCTAACTTCATTTTCTTTCATTTGCACGCAGTCATTTAAACTGGCCCCTCACCAAGGCCAGCTCAGGGGCACCTCTGGCCTCCTAAGCAGGTGGCCTTCTGGTGTCTCCTGCCTCTCGTGGCTGTGAAGGGCCTGCGTGGCACTTGAAGCCGCTGTCTGAGCCAGTGTTTTCCATCCTTCCTGCTGGGCACCAGGGGCTCCAGACAGAGCATTGCTACCATAGGCATCACCCGCCCAGGCTGGTGCTGCCAACAGGGTCTCTGGGCCCACAGGTAAGCGCCTTTGCTGCGTCTTCCCAGGCTGGCTCGAGTCTCGCTGTCCCTCCTGCCCACTCCTTGCATGGCAGCCCAGGTGGCTGCAGCTCCCTCCAGGCCATTCCTGTGGCAGCAGTGGGAGGTGCCGTGGAGGCCACTCTGCGTCCACACTCAGCTTCGCTTGGGAAAAGCCACTTCCCACCCACCAGGCTGGCCTGCTGCCTGGACAGGAGAGGCGGGAGGGAGAGGAGCACCACTGCTTGCCCCGGTGAGGCCAGCGTGTGTGCGCCCAAGTTGAACTCGTGCCCTGGGTGGGGCCGCCAGCCCCATGTGTGGTTCTCCTGCCATCTGTGTGCCACACCCCCACCGAGGGCTCTCCTGAGGGTGCCTGCGGTCAGTCCTTGGCGGTGGTTCTGAAGGCTGGAAGGGCAGGCACGGTTCCCAGCATTGGCAAAGGTTGGCAGAGGCCCAGAGCATGGCTGGTCAGGCGCTGCAAGCCGCCCTCAGGCCTGGGCTGCTGATGCGTGCTGAGTGTGCGGCCCCATGACAGGCGGTATGCTTAACCCTGGTGTGGGGGTCTTCCCAAGTAAGAGAAGCTGCTGACTAGGCCCCCAGGCCAGACCCACTGCTGGGAAGAGCAGATGCCTGGACGCGTCGGGCAGGCTGCTCCTGGTGCTCCAGGCACTGGCTGCGGGTAGGAGGCTGGTCTTCACGCGGCCCTCATTCTTCTAGAAGCCTTGCGCCAAGTGTGTGTCCACAGCACCCCCACGCTGGGGCTCCAGTGCGTCCTGGGGGACACTGCACTCCTGAGGAGCTGAGTGGATCCCATGCGACTCCACACAGTGGCCTCTGGGGGCTTGTGCCTGGTGCCCCAGAGATCGTCCTGCGTGCCACTGCCCTTAGTTGATTTTGCTGTCATCTTCTTGCTAGAATGAATCTTGGCTGTGGGTCCTCCTGGGTCATGGAAGACGGAGGTCTCGGGGAGCCCCCAACACAAGCAGCCACTTGCTTCTCCCAAGTCTCAGATGGTTTTTCAGGAAGAACAGTGGGGCTATGGAAGGTGCGTGCCCTGCCCCAGATGCCTTTTGCAGCCGGCCCGCGCCATCCCGCCCCATATGCACAGACATAGTTGTTGCCCAGCCCGACATCCAGGCCAGTGCCCCTCGTGGCTGAGCCGCCACAGCTGCCCAGCAAGAGTCCCCTGGCCCTGCAGAACGATGCCGCTCTAACCATTATCTGCTGCACAGAGAGGGCGCCCAAGGGGCTAGGGGGGTGAGAGTCACAGGCGGCCGCCCCCGCCAGCCCCTCTTACCACTGCTTGGTGATGTCGAACACCATGACCACCCCATTGCAGTTCTTGTACACGTCCAGGAACTCCGCATCCAGGGCCATTTCGGACTCCGCCTGGGGACAGGAGAGAACAGGTGTGAGACCGGCCCAGGCTGGGCCCCATCCATGTGGCCCATGGTTCTGGAAAAGGCTGGACAGTCTTCTAATCTGAAAAGATAACAGCCATTTCCATTTGGAAACGATATGCTGAAGAGATGGGACAGCTAAACATAGGTTTGCCCCAAAGGGTCTGACAGTCAACACCAGCCTCGCTGGCGGCTCCCTGAACAAGCCCCCTACCTAGGACCTCCCACTAATCACAGCAGTGTCCGCCCCAGGCCTCACTGATAACCAAACTACCACTCGAAAATAGATGCAGGTGCTGGACTACCAGCCGCCCTCGGCTGGATGTGCATTCCGGAAGGTTCCAGCGCCCACAAACAGGGTTAGCTGCAGTGCTGTGGGCACAGTCACTCTGCCCCATGCTCTAAAGGGAGTGGGAGGCGCTGCACGGAGGCTGCGAGGCCCTGGGTGTGTCGGGCTCAGGTTGGGTTGGCCCCAGGTGGCTCCGGGGAGCGAAACTCACGCCCATGGCGCTGCGAGATGTGTCCTGTGCTTTGAAGGGCCGAGCCCACCGTGACTGGGATAAAAGTTTGGCGAGTTCACTTAAATACCTCTCAGGTCACTCAAATGCAAATAGGGGTCAGTCCAACGTGATGTCTGTCGAGTGCAGGTGAGCTGGCCACCCCCAGATGCAGCCATGGCAGTGTGGGGTTTTTGGAGCAGTTGGGAAGGCCAGCGGCCTCCGTGGCCACAGCATAACTGGGGTGCTTGGGGTCAAAGGCGTGTGAAGCGCTGGGCGCTGGCTCACGCACCCCGGGGCCCTGAGCCACTGCTATCCACTGTGCACCTGGCACTCACCTCCTGGGGGTCGTTCTCCATCTTTAAGCCATCGCCTCGCTTTTTGCATTTTCCTTATTTAAAAACAAACAAAAATTACGAGGTGGAACCCCTGGGCCTCGGGCCACAGGAGGAGCATGGGTCCCCTACGGCCACTCAGCCCCCAGCTCTGGTAGGTGCCCTGCTCCACCACCCCAAGCAGCCTGCAGCGTGGGCACCCACGAGCTCTGGAGCGGCGGGACCCGGGCGAGGCCCCTCTGTCGGCTCTGGAGGCATGGCTGGGCCGGGCCTGGACAGAAGGTGCTGGTTGGGGCTGACGGGCTCAGCAGCTGCTGGACAGGCGGCGGTGGGATGGCCCACAGCCCTACACCAGGAGGGTTTGCTGCTGAAGGAAGGGCCCCTCCCCAGCTCCCCCAAGTCCAAGGTGGGAGGAAGTACAAGGGATATGGTGGGAAGGTGAGGGGCCTCCCCCTGGGGTGAAAGTGGGGAGATGAGTGCATGGACTCTCAAGGCAACAACCAGCCCGGGAGGAAAGGAGAGGAGGGCAGGGATTCCAGCCCTGAAATGGCCTCAGGAGGGAGGAGGGCAGCCGTGTGGTGTCCACGGTCCAGGTCCCCCTGAGACTCCGCCATCAAGGTCACCATGGCTTCCCTGAGCAATGAGGGCCGTGCCCCTCCCTTTATCTCCACAATGCTGACCTAAGGAAAAAGGCTCCAGACCGTCCTGGGAACTCTGGGGTCCCAGCCTTGGAGTCATGGATGGGACAACAAACAAAACCCCTAATAACAGATGGGGCTCATGTGTTTAAAACGCCACGTCCACTTCATTCCACAGCTTGTTTCTGAACTGCTCACCATGATGTAACCCGGTCGGGGGGTCAGCCCCTCCCTCACAAGGTACAGGGGACAGAGCCAGCCCGGAGGAGCCTCCCCAGTCTGGCCACAAAGGGCTCAGCAGAGTCCCCAACACACACACAGCACAGCACTGCTGGCTGTCGGGGGCCTGCACCCAGGAAGGATGCCCACAGCCTAACCAGCACTGCCCTGGGCGAGCCATTGAGGCTGGCCGGATCTGCTTTGGGGAAAGCAGGTGGGACTGGAGGGGAGCCAGGTCCTGGCCGACCAGGTGGAGGTGAGGGTTGTCGGCTCACCCTGAGGCTGCTCCATTCAGCCTCCCTCCTGGCAGCCTGCCCCATGCAGCGTCGGCTGGGCCTGATGGCCTCACCTTCCTCTCATCCTCGAGAACTCACCAGGTGCCCAGGAGGCCTCAACTCCCTCCACTGCACTCCCCACCGGCCGCCCTGGCTGCTGTGGACGGTGCTCACACCTCGCACAGTGGGCACTGAGTTAGGGCAGGGATGGAAAGCACACCAGGCCCCGTCATGGAGCTGGGGATCTTTCCCTCCTGAGGGGCCCTGGTTTAGGCTGAGACTCTCCCGGTGGGTGCTAACAGGTGGGTGCAAGGGTACACGTGTATCACCAGAGGAAGCCCAGGGCCAGGCAGCCTCTGCACCCACAGGCCTCCACACCAGCCCCGGGCACGACAGGCCACCAGGAGGGGGGCCCCATCTTAAGCCGTGGAGACCACACCCGTTACAGTGCCCAGATATGAACCCCACTCTGGGCAACGCTGTCTACGGGAAGCCTGTGCCTGCTCCACACACAGATAGACTCAGGGAGCCAGAGCTGGAGGGAGGCACAGGAAATCTCTGCACCTCCGAAAGGGGCCAGGATGGGGGTCAGGACAGCCCCTCCTGAGCCACCTGGGGGCCACAGGCAGATCTGATAGCTTCTGCTCACAGTGGGGACGGGGACAATGATAGGGCGGTGGGTGGCCACCTCTCTAACACCAGAGACCACGGGGAGCTCTGCAGAGATAGCATCTGGAACACCAGGTCAGCATGGGCCACAAGAGTCCAGCGCGACGTGGTGGGAGCCGCAGGGGCCCAGCACCCCTGCAGGAATTGCATGAGCACCTGCCTCTAACCCCCGATGGCCAAACCCACCCCAACAAAGCACAGGTGGAGGGAGGGGAGCATGTGCCATCGGAACAGACACCATCACACAGAGGCGGCGGCCGCCTTTCCAGCAGAGCCTCGTAACGAGGCCACAGCCAGGCCTGTGAGGCCGGGGCGTGCACGTGGCCAGCCCTGCACACACCACACATGCACGCGGACCACGGGCCCCAGGGAGGGCCGTGAGCTCCACCCTGAGGACTCAGAGGAACTCATGACCTTATGGCTGAGGAGGAGACCAACAATGTCGAGGATACCCCTGGGGCTGCTGCTGTCCTCCCATGGCCCCCAGAGTGCGGGTCTGTGTGGCTAGGGATCCCCGGCAGGGACAGGAGCGCAGGAGCTGGGTCCTCAGCTATGGGCATGGGGCCGCCTGGTGCTGGGCTGCTCCGCCAGGCAGTGCAGGAGGAGGGCTCCCAAAATAGCACCCTGGGCCTTGGGGCTCAAAGCACACCCCCCGGCTGCACCTGCCACCACCGTGCACGCGGTCACTCAGAGGCGGGGAGGATGCTAAAGCAGCAAAGCATGCAGTGCCACAGGAGGGCCGCGCCGCGCTGCGGGGTCACCACTGGATGTGGAGGGGAGCAGAGCAGCAAGACCCTGGGCACTGTCCACGAGGACGGTGGGTGATGCATGGGCGCCGGGGGAAAGAAAGGAAGCCTCTCTGCGCAGAGCACACAGTCCCAGAGAGAAGCAGACACAGAAAAGAGACGCCTCACCTTTGTCTACCACATCCCAGACTTCAACCTTCACGATGTCATCCGTGGCTGAAACAGGGAGAATCCTAAGATTAGTGCCCAACATGAAGTTCCCAGGGTGGCACAAAGCGGTCCAGCTGGTGTGGTTGTCTGTGCCCCGCAGGCACCAGTTCCCATCAGGACTTCCGAGTGTCCAGAAGCCGGGGATGTATCCTCCCCAGACGACCACACGGCGGCTCCTTCAGGCCTTCGCTCAGACACAGCTTCAGTGACAAACTGAACACACGGTATCTTCCTCCGCAGCCCCGATCCTGGGCACGGCCCCTCCCTCCCCGGCCCTGATCCTGGGCACGGCCCCTCCCTCCGTAGCCCTGATCCTGGGCACGGCCCCTCCCTCCCCGGCCCCGATCCTGGGCACGGCCCCTCCTGGCCTCAGCATACTGGAAGGGGACCCTCCTGGCTGGGTTGATGTCTGTGTTTTTGCCCATGGACTCCATCAGAGCAGGTACGCTCCTGCTGACAGGTGTGAATGAATGGGCCCACCTGTGTCACCTTCTCCTGACCCTGTTTCTTCATCCAGTGACTGGCCTCTAGTTCACTTTGAGGGAGTGGGACGTAAGTAACCACTGAGGGTGGAGGCCAGACCCTCCCTTCGGAGCCACCTGACATGCCCCAGGCCTGCCCCACGCCGCACCATCACAGCTGGGCCTGCTGGGGCCTACCACTCCTCCTGGGCTCCCATGACTGCGCTCTGTTGTGGGGCATGCTGGGGACTGGGGCAGCTGATGGATGGGGCCTCCCGCCCACCCAAGGATTCCAAGGGGAAGGGAGAACCAGAGGGGAGAGGCACGCCCAGGCCCCTCACACCACCAGGCATCTGCCCCCACACCAATCACATCCACGTTGCCTGAGCAGAGGAGCATAAATGCTGCCTTCAGCCTCATCCCAAACCAGGAAGAGAGTGCAGTAGCCGGTAGAGCTGTGCGCCGGCCCTGTGGGCTCTGTGTCCTGTCAGCCCAGCACCACCCTCCCAGGCTCTAGAGAGCAGCAGATGCCCAGCAACCCCATGGCTGTTCCTGCACAGCAGTCCAAGTGTCAGCTATCACCACGTGGCAGCTGAAACTCGTCTTTGCCTCCCACTAGTAACCCACTAGGTTTTTTTTTTTTTGCAGTGAAAAGAAATGGCGTTTAAAACAGCCCTGGCTGGGAGCGGTGGCTCACGCCTGTAATCCCAACACTTTGGGAGCCCAAGGTGGGTGAATCACGCGGTCAGGAGTTCAAGGCCAGCCTGGCCAAGATGGTGAAACCCCCGTCTCTACTAAAAATACAAAAAATTAGCTGGGTGTGGTGGTGGGCGCCTGTAATCCCAGCTACTCAGGAGGCCAAGGCAGAGAATTGCTTGAACCCGGGAGGCGGAGCTTGCAGTGAACCGAGATCTCGCCACTGCACTTCAGCCTGGGCAACAGAGTGAGACTTTGTCTCAAAAAACAAACAAACAAACAAACAAACAAACAAACAAACCAGCCCCAAGGCTTTTTGCTGTCAGGATTCTAAACACACAGGGCAGCTGTTGTGCCTCCCACAGCACGAGCCTTGCCACAGCCATCACCTCCCCCACCTTCCCGCATCTACCCAGGCCCCAGCCCACCCAATTGAGACCTGGGGGAGGGGTCTATCCCACCATCAAGCCCACCTCACTGAACCTTTTAGTGACACAAACTTCCGGCAAGGGCAAGGCTCAAAGGTCTTATTACTGTTTCTGGTGGTGAAGATGTCAGGCTGGGGCCCAAGAAAAAATACCATGTGCACCAAGAGGGTGCAGGCAAGGGAATGCTCTCAGAATGCACCTCCTTTCAGCTCCCCAGGCGCCTGCGTGCCCACTCACCTGCAACCACGCTGCCCCAAGCTGAGCCTCCCAGGTCAGTGGGGCTTCATGAAGCTCACTCAGGCAGCAGGGTGATCCACCCCAAAAGAGCACCTGAGTTCCGCCAGGACTCCCACACCAGCAGGATCCCTCACAGACAAGAACTCTTTGGGGAGACACCCTCTGGGGAATGCATCTCCCAGGAAACAGGGCCGAGGAAGGGGAAGCCTGGAGCCTGAACCCCCTGGGGCGCCCACCACACTTACTCTTGTAGCTCCAGTGGATGCTGGTGACCTGGATCTCCTGCGTGGGGATGTACTCCTCCACGAACGGCCGGCCCTGCAGGCGGTGCCACAGTGCTGTCTTGCCTGTGTTCCTGTCTCCCCGGATCACTATCTTCACTGGGGATGGGAAGAGAAAAAGAAAAGGCAAATTAAACGAACCGAATCCAAGCTGCAGCTTTAAGAGCAACTACAAAGAGAGCCGGTTCTGCTGCCACCTGTTTTATCTTTCTTGCTAGAATCAGACCCAGGTGACCGGCAGGCAGGGGAGGAAGACGATGGGTAGGTACCATGGCAACCTCTCCCATCAGGAGGACACCTGGCAGCATGCAGAACCTCAACGGGGCCCAAAGGGCAGCTGGGGGTCCTCCTGGGCTGCTGGAGGCCACAAGCCAGGTCAGGATTTCTACTTGGAGGATGTGGTTCTGCCCTAGAGCCCACCCTTGAGGGTCAGGGCCCACCACCTGAAGAGCTCTCCACAGCACCCCAGGCTTCTGTGGATTGCTCCTAACCAGGTTTCCTGCAGCCGTGGAGTCTTTTTTTTTTTTTTTTTTGAGACGGAGTCTCACTCTTTCGCCCAGGCCAGACTGCAGTGTTGCTATCTTGGCTCACTGCAAGCTCCACCTCCCGGGTTCACTCCATTCTCCTGCCCCAGCCTCCCGAGTAGCTGGGACTAGAGGCACTCGCCACCACGCCTGGCTAATTTTTTGTATTTTTAGTAGAGACGGGGTTTCACCGTGTTAGCCCGGGTGGTCTCAATCTCCTGACCTCGTGATCCGCCCGCCTTGGCCTCCCAAAGTGCTGGGATTACAGGCGTGAGCCACTGCGAGCCCTGGCGTCTTCAGTGCACAATTCTGCAGAACGCGGGGCCTGCATCCCAGCTCACGCACAACGCGTGTGTGCAGGGTAGCCCCGGGCCTGGGCCTGCTTGCTCTGGGGCTGGGCTGGAGAGGCCACTGCCTAGCTTGTTTTGAAAATGTGATGGGGGAGGGAGGGCAGCTGGGAGGGGAGCACGGGGTTAGCAAAGGCGGGAGGTGGCTCAGAACGGGTGGAGATGGGGATGGACCTGGTACCCGACTGGACTAAGAACAGCCAGCCCGCAGAAGTGTTGGAAGGAGAACAGGATCGAGAATGACCGAGAAGCTGTGCGGACGCAGCAGCCAGCACTGAGACAGCTGCCCTCGGACCTGGGCAGACCCCGACAGCTTCTCACACAGGCCTCGGTGAACCCACCACAGGCACGGGGGAGAGCAGAAGCCCTGGCCGTCCTCCGCGTTTCCATGAGGGGAGAGCCAGGGAAGGTGTCGGGAAGGGAGCCGGGTTGGTGGGGAGCAGAGGAAACCAAGGAGCAGGTCTGCAGGCTCCTCCCACTTCCCCAGGTCTCAGGTCTCCCGCCCGCTCCATCTCGTCAGGTCTGCAGGCTCCTCTCACTCCCGCAACGCCCCCGCAAGGTTTTCTGTCACGGGGACCCCAAGCTCCCAACGCAGAGGGCGCCCGGCCTCGAAGCTCTGAGGGGCCCTGGGCTGTCCCTGTGCCCCACCCGGCTCCTCTCTCCTGGCCCAGTCCCCTCCTTCTACCTCAAGGCACCTGTTTCCACAATCATTTCTTCTCCCCTGAAGCTTATTCATTTCCTCACCTATTCTAGGTACCTCAACGCGCCAACTTTCAGCGCCTCTGGTCAGATCTCGTGTGCCGGCTGGGGGCAGCCACGAGGCTCCGCGCTCCTCCCGGCCGAGCCCACCCCGCGGAAGGCTGGGCCCTGGTTCCCCTCCCTCTCCCGCGGAGAACTTGGAGAACACAGGCCGCCTGCAGCGTCCTCCAGCCCGGCGGCCCGGCCTGTGGAGAGCACAGCAGCCCCAAGCGGAGCCGCAGGCGCTCAGCACAGCCGGGAGGGAGCCAGGCCCCAGCGCGGCGGGAGGCCCGAGGCAGGAGTCTGGGCGCGGCCCACAGCTCTGGGCTCAGCCGGGCGGCCGGCGTCCCCCCCAGATGAGCAGCAGCCCGGGCTCGCAGGGACTGCCCGGGCCGCGCACGCACAGCCTCGCTGGGCCCGCGAGAGAACGGCGGCGCCATCCACGTCCGTCCCGCGGCCCCGAGGCCCACGGCCTGAGCGGCGGCCCTGCCTCCCCGCCCCGGCACCGCTCAGGCGGCCCACCGGCTGTGCTTCCCGGTGGCTTCCACATGCGGTGGTCCCGTCTCCGGGTCTCTCCCGGGGGTGGGGCGCTAGCAACGCGGAGAGCGGAGAGACGGTCACAGCGACCGCCCGTTTTCCCGCGGCCAGAACCAACGCGCCAACGTACCCTGGTCCCCGCATCTCGGCTCCTCAACCCTACGGGACAGAACCCGCTTTCTTCATTAAAAATGGCACATGCTCTTTGTAAGGAACTTAAGGTAGACAAGCGCTAGAATCAATGTTAACAAAGCCTCCCAATGCCACTGCCGGAAACCTGCCCTCGTGAACGTGGGGAGCTCATTCCAGGGATCTGGCCACAGTTTGGCTTCTGCAGAATGTCGGAGAGTTGGGGTCACACAGAATAATTTCTCCCACTCAGCGATACGCACTTAAGGCTCATGGAGGCCTCTCCACGGCTTGAGAACATCTTTTCAGGACTAAATAATGTTCCACCATCTGGATGCACGGAGTTTAACCATTCATCTACTGAAGGACGTCTTGGCCGCACTTTTCCTTGAACTTCCATTGATATTTTTCTTTTTGTAATTTATATTATTCTGATATTGCAACACCCACGCTCAGCCTCTATTTATTTTTTTCGTATCACTTGCCACCTGTCATTTTGCTGTGAGATTTTCCCTTTATTTTCTAAACCTTCCTTTGATTTTATTTTTGCTTTTTAAAAATTATTGGCCGGGCACGGTGGCTCACGCCTCTAATCC
>NW_026652285.1:108826747-108902519 GCF_009828535.3 Hylobates moloch | reverse complement strand
GACGGAGTCTCACTCTGTCGCACAGGCTGGAGTGCAGTGGTGTGATCTCGGCTCACTGCAACCTCCACCTACTGGATCCAAGTGATTCTCCTGTCTCAGCCTCCCAAGTAGCTGGGACTATAGGCGCATGCTGCCATGCCTAATTTTCTGTATTTTAGTAGAGATGGGGGTTCACCATTTTGCCCGGGCTGGTCTCGAACTCCTAAGCTCAGGCAATCCGCCCACCTTGGCCTCCCAGAGTGCTAGGATTACAGATGTGAGCCACCACCCCAGGCCTAGTTTTTTTTTTACTATTTTTTTCTTAGAGACGGGTTCTTGCTTTTTGCCCAAGATGGTCTCCACATCCTGGGCTCAAGCAATCCTCCTGCCTCGGCCTCCCAAAGTGCTGGGATTACAGGTATAAGCCACGGCACCAGTGAGGATGGTCCACTTTAATCAATGTTCCTTGAGCCTTAAGGTCCAGAGACTTTCTCTGAGCCTGCGGTAACCCTTCACATTTCTACCCGTTCTCTTTCATCTTGAAGTATATTCTGCATATGGCATCACCGTAGCTGTGGCACTAGGACTACAGCTAGAGCGGCTTTTTTATCGTTAATGTTTACCTAGTGTCTTGTTTCCAACTCCTAACTTTCAACCTTTCGACACCATTATGTTTTGGATGTGTCTCTTATACACCACATAGCCAAATTAAAGAAAAAAAAAATCCCTCGAATCTCACATTCTTTCGAGCTGGTGAGTTCTGTTTACTGACAACTGCTGCTGCCATGTTATTTTATGATTTTTAGTTCCAGCTCTGGTTCCCTCGCCCCTCCCCCAGCCTTCTATGCCTTTGATTAAAGCTGGACAAGGTGGTTTTCAGAAAGTATTCTACCTGGTATTTATTTGGAAGATTTGCAACCTGTTTCTACACTTCGAATGGTAACCCTTAAATTTTCAACACTCACATCTGCTGCAGTGAAGTCTGAAGTTAACACATCTCTTTCCTTTCTTCTTAATAATAATATAGAGATCTGAACGCCTTGACTATCCAGCTTCACCCTGGGCTGTGTTACTTCTGGTAGTTTCTTTTATATACCCTATATAAATCATGATCACCACTGATTAACATAACCAACGCTTATTTCTTTCTTTTTTTTTGATGAAGTCTCACTCTGTTGCCCAAGTTGGAGTGCAGTGATGCAATCTCGGCTCACTGCAACCTCCACCTCCCGGGTTCAAGCGATTCTCCTGTCTTGGCCTCTCAAGTAGCTGAGACTACAAGTACGCACCACAACACCCGGCTAATTTTTGTATTTTTTTAGTAGAGACGGGGGTCTCACTATGTTGGCCAAGCTGGTCTTGAACTCCTAACCTTGTGATCCACTCACCTTGGCCTCCCAAAGTGTTGGGATTACAGATGTGAGCCACTGTGCCTGACCCACCAATGCTTATTTCATTTTCACCACATATTTACCAGTTTCTTTGCTTACCTTCGCTTTTTTTTTTTTCTTTGAGACAGAGTCTGGCTTTGTCGCCCAGGCTGGAGTGCAGTGGTGTGATCTCGGCTCACTACAAGCTCTGCCTCCCACGTTCACACCAATCTCCTGCCCCAGCCTCCCGAGTAGCTGGGACTACAGGCGCCCGCCACCATGCCCTGCTAATTTTTGTATTTTTAGTAGAGACGGGGCTTCACCGCGTTAGCCAGGATGGTCTCGATCTCCTGACCTCGTGATCTGCCCGCCTCGGTCTCCCAAAGTGCTGGGATTACAGGCGTGAGCCACCGTGCCTGGACTTTTTTTTTTTTTTTTTTTTTGAGATGGAGTCTTGCTCTGTTGCCCAGGCTGGAGTGCAGTGGCACGATCTCAGCTGATTCCAACTTTTGCCTCCCAGGTTCACACGATTCTTGTGCATCAGCCTCCTGAGTAGCTAGGATTACAGGCGCCTGCCCTCACGCCCGGCTAATTTTTGTATTTTCAGTAGAGACAGGGTTTCACCATGTTGGCCAGGCTGGACTCAAACTCCTGACCTCAAGTGATCCACCTGCCTCAGCCTCACAAAGTGCTGGGATTAGAAGTCTGAGCCAGCACCCGGCCCCCTTTGCTTTTTGAATCGCACTCCTGTGTTTCGGGCTCAACTCCACCTCTCTGAAGAATAACCTTCAGTATTTATTTCTACAAGAGCCTTTGCACAGTGAGCCTGAAGCTTTGGCTGAAGTGGAGCCAGTCACATGGCTCTCAAGTGCTCATCAGAGAGACCTCAGCCCACATCGGCCTCCCCTCAGCCCACATCGGCCTCCCCTCAGCCCACGTCGGCCTCCCCTCAGCCCACGTCGGCCTCCCCTCAGCCCACGTCGGCCTCCCCACAGTCACAGGTTTGCTGTGAGCTGGTCACCAGTTCACCACGTTCCTCTCAGGGAAGTCTTTTTGTTCTGGTTGCATCTAAGATGTTTACTTTTTAATGTTTTGAAAATTTCCAATGATGTATCTAGCTGTGGATGTTTTTAAACTCTGGACTTCTTGGAGTTTCCTGTATTTCATGAACTCTGGAAAGTCCTCAGTCTTCCCTTTCTCCTTTCCTGCTCTCTTCTCCTTCTGGAACTTGTACTGGCCATCGGCTGGCATCGCCTCCTCCCTGGGCCGCACATCCCTTCCTGACACTGCTCCTCTCTTCAGCTGAGTTAGTGCTGCTTCTCCTGTGGGCGGACTGATTTAACTGTTAATGACTAGGTTTTTCATTTCTAGAGGTTTTCATTCTGTTTCTTTTTCAAACACAAATTGTCTACTCATGGCTTTTTGTATTGTTTTATTTATAATTGACATAATAATTGCACATATCATGGGCATACAGTCTTCACTAGTCTTAAGGTTGCTTCCTTTTACATCTTTATCAATTTTAACATACATTTGTTTTCTATTATCTTCAGATTTTGAGAACGAAGAGTCTTATTTTCTCTCCCTTGAAATGAAATTTACTCCTTTTAAAAGCTAATTACCCACATACACACCTACTATATGGCCACAAACTCTTTTTTAAAAAAGCTAATTACAAGAAATCCTGTAACATCAGAAATAAGTAAAATAATCTGACTTAATTATTTTTAAAAATTAACCCTTTTTTTTTTTTTTTTTTTTTGAGACGGAGTCTCACTCTGTCACCCAGGCTGGAGTGCAATGGCGCGATCTCGACCCACTGCAACCTCCACCTCCCAGGCTCAAGCAATTCTCCTGCCTCCGCCTCCTGAGTAGCTGGGATTACAGGCGTGTGCCCACCACACCCAGCTAATTTTTGTTATTTTTAGTAGAGACAGGGTTTTGCCATGTTGGCCAGGCTGGTCTCAAACTCCTGACCTCAAGCGATCCACCCACCTCGGCTTCCCAAAGTGCTGGGATTACAGGAGTGAGGCACCATGCCCAACTTAACCTCTACTTTTAAGTTAAAAAGTTAGGCTGGTCGCAGTGGCTCTCTCCTGTATGTAATTCCAGCACTTTGGGAGGCCAAGGCAGGTGGATTGCTTGGGCCCAGGAGTTTGAGACCAGCCTGGGCAACATGGTGAAACACTGTCTCTACAAAAATTACAAAACTCAGCCAGGCATGGTGGCGTGCACCTGTAGTCCCAGCTACTCGGGAGGCTGAGGTGGGAGGATTGCTCGAGCCAGGGAGGTGAAGGCTGCAGTGAGTCAAGATTGCACCACTGCACTCCAGTTCAGGCGAAAGAGCAAGACCCTATATCAAAAAAAATAAATAAATAAAATCAATTTCAGAATCTTTTTTTTTCTCCTGCTGGTCCCTTGATCTTGGGTTTTCTTTTTTTCTGCTTAATTTCAGAATCTTAAATGTTGGCTGCAATAAGCTGACTCAGTGATTCTCCTGGAAAACCTTTAGGATTCATCCAAGAAACGCTAAGAAGCCCTGTACCTACCTGTACTTAACCTCATGGTAAACCTGCTCTTCTACTAAACGGGATGTGAACACGACCTCTGTTCTAAGCTTCTTTTAGAAGACACAATGCAGAAAACACAGAGCTCTATTTGAGGCCCTGAGCCTTTCTCACTCTGATTCAATTTAACTCCTTCACATTCCTGCAGCTTTCCTGCAAAATATGGAATAATTTTCTTACATTTTCATACCAAGAAGAGCTTATGATTTATCTCAGATGCATGAAGGTTTAACTCCTAACCAGGCCCTCTCACGGTGCCAGCAGCATCTCCTACTGGACCCACTACAAGGGCCCAGCCGCCTCCCCACCCTGACAGCCTGTGCTGCAGCTGGTGTCAGCCACACCTTGCTCCTCTCCCACTCTGCACCCTGCAAAGATTTCCCATCCTCAGCAGCTTTGGACTACTTGGTGTCGAGGCAGGTAAAAACCAAGGTGACCCCAAGAAAATGGCTGCTCCCCCAAAGGAGGCAGAAGGGGGAAGTGAATATGAGGAAATGTCAGAAGATGAAGAAGATGACAGCTGTGGAGAAGAGGCTGTCACATCTCAGGAAAAAGGCAAGAAGGCTGCTGCAATCCCAGCCAAGAAGGTGGCAGTTTCCCCAACAAAAAAGGCTGCAGGTGCCACACCCACCAAGAAAGCAACTGTCACTCCAGGCAAAGCAGTCGCCACACCTGCCAAGAAGGGAGCCATACCAGGCAAAGCATTGGCAGCAGCTCCTCGAAAGGGGGCACCCCAGCCAAGGGGGCAAAGAACAGCAAGAACGCCAAGAAGGAAGACAGCGATGAGGAGGAGGATGACTCTGAACCAGCGGTGATGAAGGCAGCAGCGTCAGGGGATGAGGATGAGGATGATGAGGATGATGCTGAAGGAAGATGGCTCTGAAGCAGCAGCTATGGAAACAGTACCAGCCAAAGGAAAGAAAGCTTCTACAAAAGCTGTTCCTGTGAAATCCAAGAGGATGGCTGAGAATGAAGAGGATGATGAGGACAAGGACGAGGGTGACGATGATGAAGAGGATGAAGTGATGAAGATGACGAAGAGGAGAAGGAAGGGTCTGTCAAAGAAGCACCTGGAAAATGAAGGAAATGACCAAACAGCAGCTTCTGAAGCCAAGAAACAGAAAGCGGAAAGTGAGAAGCACAGAACAAACTGTGCCTTTTTTTTTTTTTTTTTTTGACAGGGTCTCACTCTCTCGCCCAGGTTGGACTGCAGCGGCGTGATCTCGGCTCACCGCAACCTTCACCTCCCAGGCTCAAGTGATTCTCCTGCCTCAGCCTCCCGAGTAGCTGGGATTACAGGCGTGTACCACCACTATCCGGCTAATTTTTGTATTTTTAGTAGAGATGGGGTTTCACCATGTTGGCCAGGCTGGAACGTCTTTCAATCTTTGTTGGAAACCTGAACTTTCACAAGTCTACTCCTGAGTTAAAAACTAGTATCCATGGGCCAGGCCTGGTGGCTCACGCCTATAATCCCAGCACTTTGGGAGGCTGAGGTGGGCAGATCACAAGGTCAGGAGTTTGAGCCACCGTGCCCGGCAAAAAACAAAAAAACAAAAAAACAATTTTTTTAAATTACCTCTGACCTGGAAGCCCCCACTTCAAGTTGTCCCGCCTTTGTGGACCAAATCAACGTATATCTTAAATGTATTTGATTACTGTCTCATGTCTAAAATGTATAAAACCAAGCTGTGCCCTCCACCTTGGGCACGTGTCCTCAGGGTCACCTGAGGGCTGTGTCACAGGCCATGGTCACTCATATTCAGCTCAAAAATAAATCTCTTCAAAAATTTGACAGAGTTTGACTTTTTCATCAACTATGGTCCAATGTCTCATTCGAGTTTTTATTCTAAAACCAATGGGTGTCCTGCGACTCTGCCGGGACCACTAGTGACTCCGAGCAAATGCAGGGCCCAGGAGGAGAGCCCAGACTCCTGGAAACCCGCAGCAGTTCCCAGAATCTCTCACTCCCATAAACCCTCGACTCTGTCTTCATAACATTGCTGGTCTGTTACGCTCTGTAAAATATTTGAGAAAATAAATACTGGAAAGCTGGGCGTGGTGGCTCATGCCTGTAATCCCAGCACTTTGGGAGGCCAAGGCGGGCGGATCACGAGGTAAGGAGATCGAGACCATTCGGGCCCCGTCTCTACTAAAAATACAAAATATTAGCCGGGCATGGTGGTGGGTGCCTGTAGTCCCGGCTACTCGGGAGGCTGAAGCAGGAGAATGGTGTGAACCCAGGAGGAGGAGCTTGCAGTGAGCCGAGATCACGCCACTGCACTCCAGCCTGGGCGACAGAGCGAAACGCAAAACTGTCTCAAAAAAAAAAAGAAAAGAAATACTAGGAACTTTCTATTCTAACACAGAAACACAAAAGTTTTAAAATTGCATGTTATTCAACTATAAAGACAACATCTTTCTAAAATGTAATTTAGGTACAAATCCAAATTTCTCTCTGTCTCACCACCTTTCATTCAGTTCTAGGAGATCATAACCTGTTCTCCGAGTACTGGAGACTGGCTTTTTTCCTCTGGAAGGACCCCATTGCCCTTTTTAGTCACACTCACCCTGGACCACACAGGGGTGGCCCTGGTGCATGAGGTGGACCTCACCCAGGACCCTCGGGAGCGTTTTCAGAAGGTGAACAGTTTCCAGGTCCAGGCCTGATTTCCCAGGGACTAATACTGAGCTTAGCCAATACTGTAAGCAACAAAATTAAATAAAGGATCCAAATGCACAGTCTAAAAACTTGCGTAAACTCAGTATTTTGACTCAATATTCTTTTCTCCGCATGCCATCTATGTATAACACATTTAAAATGAGCTTTTATTTTTATTCAAAACGCACCACTTTATTTTCCTTACCAGACAGCCATGCATTAAGTACGTTCCAGCCACGTGACTTCTTCAGCGAGCCCCCAGGCTTCCACAGGAGTCTGGGAGCTCCTGGCCAGAGGAGTCCTGAGATTTCAAATAATCAAGCCTTCTCCCCAGCCACAAGTTCCTTTGATGCTTGGGTTACTGAACGCAAACGCAATGGATAATTTGTCTTCAACATAATCCATTTCTGTTCCTAAACGTGTTAGCTGCGCTTTCTTTCTGATGAGCACTCTGATTCCAATTTGAACTTCATCAAAATCTCCTTTGTCTTCGTATGTTCCACAGTATAAGAAAGGCCAATACGGCCCTTGGTTCGGACATCAAGTTTCTTTTTTTTTTTAATTTTCTTTTTGTACTTTTAGTAGAGACGGTGTTTCACTATGTTGGCCAGGCTGGTCTCGAACTCCTGACCTCGTGATCTGCCCACCTCGGCCTCCCAAAGTGCTGGGATTACAGGCATAAGCCACCGTGCCCGGCCAGGACACCAAATTTCATACCTAGATGCTCAGACCTATTTTTAAGAAGTTGTTTTATCTTGCTTACTGCTGAAGGTGTCAGGGTGAGGGCGGCCCGAGTGGTCTGCAGCTTCCTCTTGCTCACAGGCCGGGGGACTAAGGAAGGCGAAATCTTCACTGTCCTCCTGGACTAGCTCCAGCCCCAGGAACTATGGCCTCTCTCCATGCACACGGCAGGCGAATTCATGAACTTGCTTTTAAACCTGCAAGTTTCTGATCATTAGTTCTTAAAATCCTACATTACCATCGAAATATCATGGAGAATCTAAAGCTCCCCTTAAAGTGACCAAAAAACTGGATAGGCGTAGCGTCCTAAAATCTCATAGAAACATACGGAAATGGCTAAGAGGGAAGCAATGTCAAAACAGGGAACCACATAAAAGCCTTCAAAAACTACTGGGAAAGAGCCCGCAAAATGGAAAAACTCATAAGAGGTCGAGGACAATTTACATAATTTATAACAAAGGAATGGAGCGTCCCAGGCACTCAGGAGTCCGTAAATGACCCCTCCGTCCTACGAGAAATGGGATGTCTCCTACAGTCGCAAGTCAGCCCGTGCCTTCTGGACCTTTTCTAGATACGTCTCTTACAAACGCTTCTTTAAAAAGGCGAGAATGTGTGGCGTAGCTAATATTCTGTCTTCAAACTCAGTAAGAAGTCAACAAAGAAAAATCCCGCTGAAAGCGCCAAGGCCGGCTGGGTTCCCCGCACCTCCTGCAGGTGAGTGGTGCCCAGGGCTGGCCACCGTGGAGCGTCGGGGGCGCAGCGCCCCGGGCCGGCGGGCCCTGCTTGGCGTTATGTAATCACCCCCGGGCCGGGCAGCCGGGCCAACCCCGGCGCCGCCGACCCGCTCCCCTGCACAGCGCGGTGGGAGCGACACGCGTCAGGCAAGCGCGGCTGGGAAACGACCCCGCGGCTCCGGGGCCGCGAGGACCCGGCCCTGGCCCGGCCTCTCCTCGCATCCCCTGGCCCGCGCCCCCGCTCCCGGAGAGCCCGGCGGGCCCAGCGCACGCCACAACGGGCAAGCAGGCGAGACCGACACCCACCACCGCGCGGCGCCCCAGGCAGGGCCTGGGCTCGGAGACCCGCGCGGCGCTCCCGCGTCCCCCCGGCCCGCCGCACTCACTGTTGTACTGCACCCCCTTGGCGAAGCGCCTCTGCAACGCCTGGTTCATGGACTGCAGCCCGGCGGGGATGTTCTTGTCCCGGCCCGGGGCCTGGTCCGACCCCACCAGCTTCTTCAGGGCGGAAAACATCTTCCCGCTCGGACGTCCCAGCCCGGGCGCGGCCGGCGAGCTCAGCGGCGGCGGGGAAGGGGTGCGACTCGCACCATGTCCCGGCGGCCCGGGCCCCCCCGGAGGCCGGAGCCGGCGCGGCCAGAGGCCGGGGTCCCGGCGGCGGAGCGCAGCCTCGAGCGGCGACTCGGGAACCTCAGCCGCGGCTGCTCCGCTTCGGCCCCCGCGGCCTCTGGCGCGGCCGCTCTCCAGGCGTCACCGCCGCCATCTTGGCGCCGGCTCGGCGGGACGCGAGGGGCGCGCGGCTACGGGGCGCCGCGAGGGCCGTGGGGCGCGGCGCGCGCCGTGGGCGCATGCGCAGGCGGTTCTGGCGCGCTTTTCCCGGCCCGGGCTGCCTCCTTAGGCAGAACCTCCCCCGATCCTGCGTGCCCCGTGCTCCGTTCCGAGACCCCGGTCGCCCCAGCGTCCGCAGCAGTCCTCGAAAAATGTTTATTTGTGTAACAAAGCAGGGAGCGGGGCGGCGGGGCTACTTCTTCTTTTTCTTGGCCGCCTTGAGCTTCCCCTCGATCAGCCGCTGCGCCTGCCTCTTGATCTCGGCGCGCGAAGGGACGTAGCTGTGGTCCACGTCGGCGAACTGGAAGGTGTCTGCGGGCGGAGGCGGCGGCTCGCACAGGGGACTAGCCCACCTAGGCGCAGCCGCCCGACCCGCCTCTCACCCTCTCCCTCCACCGACCCGGGCCAGGTGCCTTGCCCCAGGGACAGCCCCAGCGTGCCGGGAGGACTCAGCCCAGCCCAGCCCATCCTCAGCGGCTCACGCTGCCCTGCCTAGCCTTTCCCGCAGAAACCCCAGTGGAAGCTCCGGCCCAGGCCTTCCCCGCGCTCCTCCCTGCTCCAGCCCTGGTGCCTCTCCTCTGGGCCTGTCTGGCATGGCATGCCTCTTCCTTTCGGAGAAATTAACAAGGTATTTCAGTGGCTTTAGCCTCCCCATGGCATCACTAAGTCACCTCCATCAATTAAAGTCCTGCAGGTACAACTGATGTACCCTGTAGCCCCGCTGTCCCTCCAGGATGTCCCGGTGGGACGGGAGCCGGCGCCACCCCGACCTCTGCTCCAGCCACCCGCCTGCAGCCCGGGCCCCAGTTCCGGGGCCTGTACCGATCATATCCTCCTCCCGGTCCTCAAAGCTGATCCTGGTGTTGTACTTCTCCTTCAGAGTGGAGGACTCCAGGGCGTCCCTCACCTTTGTGTCGCCCTGCAGGGCAAAGCCCCCTTCAGCCGCGCAGACACTCTGAACGGGGGGGCCTGTCAGCTTTGAGGGGACATGGGCTGTGCAGGTTCCTCCCAGCCCGGGGCTACCTCCTCGGTCCTGGACACCATCTGCACTCTGTCAGCCAGGTACGTGAGCTTCCCCTCGCAGTACGCCAGCTTGCTGTTCAAATCGAGGGCGTCGGAGAGCACCACTTCTCTCTGTGGGCCGGGAGGAGGAGGGTCTCACCTCCCCTCTGGCCCTGCCCAGGGACCTGGTGTGTGGCAGCTCCGCCTCACTCCCGGTACCTGGGTCGCAGGCAAGGTAATGCCCCTCAGCCGGACGTAGAGGTTGTCGATGCCCATCTGGATGGTCAGCAGCAGCTTCTGGCCCTTGGTCATGTTGCTGTGCGCGAGCTGGAGCCTCTCTTCTTCCTCTTTTAGCATGTCTGTTATCTTCTTCTCAATGGACTTGAAGCTGCAGAAGGCAATAGGGACACAGCAGTGAGGGGCACAGGCCTGAGGGCTATGGTGGGCCACCCAGGAGCCCAGTCCTGAGTTGGGTGCTGTGCTAGAATCAGGGACTTAGAAGCTCAGGTGTGTGCAAGTGGAGTCCCCTGGCCCCTCTGTGGGACACACAGGCTTGTTGGCAGTGGGTACACTCCCAGCTCCCAGCCTGGCTGCAGCCCAGGGGCCTTTATGAGACTGCGGTGGGTGGCCCGCAGTGCCTGAAGCCCCGGGCACCTGATGGAGCTAGGCTTCTGGCGGAACTTGAGCACAGCCTTCTCCAGCTCCAGCTGCTTCACCAGGGCCTTGAGCTGCACCCGCCGCTCCTCACACTCCTCCATCTGCAGCTCCAGGTTCTCCTCCGTGTTCCTCTGGGCGAGGAAGCGGCCAGCGATGTCCTGGCCAGTCCAGGGGAGAGGGAAGCAGGTGTGGGCCAGGAAGATGGGCAGAGGGGGCTTCACAGAACTGGTTTCTTCTGGGCCCCTCCCAGAGGCTAGTGTACTTTCTCTGCGCTCATTCACAAGTGCGATCACAGCTCACTGCAGCCTCAACCTCCCAGACTCAAGCGATCCTCCCACCTCGGCCTCCTGAGTAGCTGGGACCACAGGTGTGCGCCACCACACTTAGCAGGGGTGAAGCGCTTTGTGGATGTCATTGCACACGACCCTAATGGCAGGCAGAGAGGGTAGATAACCCCATGTAGAGATAAGAAGATCATCACTGAAGGACATTGTGTGACTTGAGTCACTTGTCTGACAGTAGACAAGCTTGTGTCAGGGCAGTGGTTGGGAGCTCAAGGCCTAATAATAATAAACGCAGATACGAAGATGGGATTAAGATAAAAGGATTTGGGGTGGCTGAAGGAGTTGCCACTTTGTGTGTCCATTTCAGAGCGCCTCAGACCCCAGCCCAGCTCAGCCACCCTCCTGCCATGCTCCGGGAGTGCCAGGGAGCATTACCCAGACGTGAGAGGCTCAGCCACCCTCCTGCCATGCTCCAGGAGTGCCAGGGAGCATTACCCAGATGTGAGAGGCTCAGCCACCCTCCTGCCATGCTCCCGGAGCGCCAGGGGCATTACCCAGACGTGAGAGCACTGTACGGCACTCTTGACCTTCTCCACCACAGCAGTCACGCCAGCCTGGTATTCTATTTCTGCCGTGGAGGTCTCTTTCCTCCTCACTGGCAGAGCAGAGGAGAGGGGCAGTCAGCATGCAGGGATGGCTCAGGGGCTCTGTGTAAGGCTGTCGGACACCACCTCTGTACCTGCCCAGCTGCTGGGGAGGCCACCCAAGACACAGGGGTCCTTCAGAGGTGCCTGCCCCCGCCACCTGCTCCCTCCTTAGCCCAGCCCTGCAGGGACGCCCCAGGCAGCCCCAGAGCAGAGGTGGACCCAGAGTGGCGCGGCACAGTGGGCCTGGCGGTGCTTCTCAGAGGCAGCTTAGGGGTCAGGATGCTTATCCTCTGCAGAGTCACTGGGGACTGGGCCCTTGGTGCAGGGCCCTTGGGTGCTGGGGCCAGCATCTCTGAGGCCACATTTGGCTGCAGGCTCTCAGCCTCTGGAGGGAGAGGCAGGGACCTGTCCTTCCCTTCACCCTGGTGACTGCATGTCACACCTGGCCTCAGGGTGACCTGATCCGTTGGCCCGAACCAGTGCTAACCTCTCCTTGGGACCCTGGCTGGGGGCAGGTGGGGAGCTGAGCGCTTACGTTTCAGGGCCTCCATGCTCATCAGGTTCGAGGGGAAGTCCAAGTCCATCTGGCCCTGATGGGAGGTGGGGGTGGGGAAGGGATGAGACACCCTTTGCAGGGAGTGGGCCCTGAGTGGTGGCCCTGAGCCTGTATCCACCCAGCTGTCGTGGGAACGGGTAGCCAGCCAGGCCCTGGCCTGAGGCTTACCCGGCGGTACTTCTCGCTGGTCTCCTTCGTGTGGATCTTGTCAATCAGCTTCTTCTGCTGGTTGAGCTGGTTCTCCCTTGCCCGGTGCTCCTCGATGAAGGACGCCTCCCTTTGCCTCATGTTCCTCTGGGGACACATGGGTGGGCACAGGGTTGGGGAGCTGTCTCCACAAGGCCCCTAATGGCACTAAAGCCAGCGGGCAGTTGGCCACGCTCACCTTACTAGACTTCAGAACTGCATCCCCGGCCACTGGCCGCACCCTCTTCGTGTCCGTGGCCCCTCAGCTCAGGGCCCTCCTTGCCCACGCCTCTCAGAGCATGTGCCACCTCAGATGCTTTGCTGCCCTCCAGCCCCTGGCCCCCAGCTGCCTCCTGGCCAGCTCCACCTAGAACTCACGGAAGTGGGTTCAGCCTGCCTGAAGACAGATTCATCCTCTTCCCCAAAACCTGGCCTCTTCCAGCGTGCCCTTGGGTAGCTAAAACCGCCATCTGCCCACCCCTGCTCACGTATCCCAGACACTGCTCTCACCCTCGCCACTCTCGTTGCCAGCGCTTAGTGGGGCTGCCTCTTGAGTTCTCGGCTCCATCGGCCACCCCTTCTCCACCCCGGGCCTGCCCAGGTGATCAGCGCTTCTGCCCTGGCGCCGTCCAGTCCCCGCAGCCTGAGCACACCCTTTCTGAAGCACAGACCTGGTCACATCTTCCCTCCACCTCCTCCCAGGGCTCCAGGTCAGTCCTTGGGCCTCCAGCCCAGCCGCCTCCATGGACTCCTGGGGCCTGTGCCTCTGCAGCCTTCACTGCCCTGGCCACACGCTGCTCCATGTATCACGCCCCTCCCGGCCCAGGGCCTTTGCCCAAGTTGTACCTCCTCCATAACCCTGGCCACACCTGACCTTTGCGGGTTTACTCCCTCAGTCCAGCTCAAGCACTGTCTTCCTGGAAAGCCATCTGCCACCCCACCTCTCTCTGTCAAGCTGGCTCAGGGGCTGTGTGGCATTCCTTCATTAACTATTAGATGAGTGCCACCCACTTCAGGAGGATGGGGTCTGCCTGTCCCGGTCCCTGCTGTATCCTCAGAGCCTTGCAGGGACCTTGGCACAGACTGGGTGAATAGGTGACCCCCGCCCTGGCCTGGCCAATTCTCTCCCTCTCTGCTTCATGGCTCCTGTGCTGGATGGGCCCGCTCTGTCCAGTGGGTGAGCAGAGCAGGCTGGCCGGCCTGGCCACTGGATCCTTCCAGGGATTGTAGGCAGTGTGGGAATGGGGGTCTCCTGAGGGACCCTGGCCAGGAAGACACAAGAGAGCCAGCCCCGGAGGGCTCCCAGCCCTGGGCCCTGAGCTCACTTTGACCTCGTCCGAAGATGCAAGAGAGCCGGCCCCGGAGGGCTCCCAGCCCTGGGCCCTGAGCTCTGAGCTCACCTTGACCTCATCCGAAGACGCAAGAGAGCCGGCCCCGGAGGGCCCCCAGCCCTGGGCCTGAGCTCACCTTGACCTCATCTGTGATCATCATGGCGTCTTGGGACATGATCTTCATATCCGACAGCTCTGAGCAGTAGTTGACCACGAGGTTCTGCAGCTTGTCCAGCTCGATGGGGTATCCTGCCAGCACCTGTGTTGAATGGGGTTCTCTTGTGGCCCATACAGAGTGGGCTGCAGTTGCCCCCAGCTTTCATCCCCCGACTGAGAGCCCTGAGCACAGTGATAGGTTCTGCTCTGTGGCCCCGGGCACCTCCCCCACTCCCCGCGGGGCACAAAGCTGATGAAAGGTGTTTCACGGGGAGTGGACAGTGCTGGCCTGGTGGACTCTTCCACCGCCTAGGGTCCAACAACCCAGAGAGACTGAGAGAGTTTGTGATGAAATGTTCTGCAGAAAAGGCTGACTCTGAAACCCAGGGAGGTTTGGGGGCAGCTTTGCTTTGAAGTGAAACAGAGGGGCTCAAGACATGGGCTTGCGGTCAGAGAGTCAGGATTCAAGGCCAAGGAAGCTTCTGACTAGCTAGCTTAGCTGTGTGACATTAGGAAAGTTATTTAACCTGAGTGTCCCCATTTGTAAGATGATGGCTCATTCAGAAGGTTGCCGTCAGGATGAATTGAGAGTGTAAAAGGAATTATTTAGCCCAGAACCAGGTACATACGTGCTCAAGATAGCTTTGCTACAGTAGTTTGTTTTTAGTAACTACAAGTATAGGCCAGGCACGGTGGCTCATGCCTGTAATCCCAACACTGGGAGGCCGGAGGCAGGCGGATCATGAGGTCAGGAGTGAAACCCCGTCTCTACTAAAAATACAAAAAAGTAGCCGGGCGTGGTAGTGGGCGCCTGTAATTCTAGCTACTTGGGAGGCTGAGGCAGGAGAATCGCTTGATCCCAGGAGGTGGAGGTTGCAGTGAGCCGAGATCTCACCACTGCATACCAGCTGGGGCAACAGTGTGAAACTCCATCTCAAAAAACAAAACAAAACTACAAGTGTTGAATCTTCATTTTTAAAAATATGGATGACTATGGGAATTATTATTTGTTTTTTCCTTTGTTCTGAGACTGAATCTCGCTTTATCACCCAGGCTGGAGTGCAGTGGTGTGATCTCGGCTCGCAGCAACCTCCACCTTCTGGGTTCAAGTGATTCTCGTGCCTCAGCCTCCCGAGTAGCTGGGATTACAAGCACGCACCACCATGCCAGGCTAATTTTTGTATTTTTAGTAGAGATGAGGTTTCACCATGTTGGCCAGGCTGGTCTAGAACTCCTGACCTCAAGTGATCTGCCTGCCTTGGCCTCCCAAAGTGCTGGGATTACAGGCGTGAGCCACCATGCCCAGGCCGGGAATAATTGATTTTTAAGTGTGTATGTTCTAAACAGAAGAAGGCGCTACCAGGGGGACAGAAAGCACCCAGGGGAAGGAGGGGCATGGACGGGGTGGGGAGAGGGGTGGGTCCAGGAAGGATAGAGAGGCAGGGCTTCCAGGTGAGCCAATAGGACCAGGGGCCAAGGTAAGAGGGACAAACAGAGGACGGAGCTGAGAACCACCTGGGCTGAGACCGCAGCAGGAAAGAGCTGTGATGCAGCCCCCCATCTAGCACTCTCCTCCTAAACTGCACTTCCATGCTGTCACCTTCCTGAAGCATGGCTCTCCAGAGCTCCCCTTTGCCCAGTCGTAGGGTGAGGGTGTTTCCAGCTGGCTCTCCGCCCTATCCACAGGTTGCTCCTCTTAGCACCTCCTGTGCTCTCCCTCCCCATCTACAGTCCATCTGGAGCAGGTTCTGCTTTGTGGCAGCCCGAGGGGCGGTGCTCAGCCTCCCATGAAGGGGGTCTTCCCTCCCAATCGGACTGTTGGCTGCCTTTGGCCTCGTCTGCAGGGAGCAGGGCGGGTGGGCTGGCTGGGACGGCAGCAAGCCCTGCTTACAGGCCCAGCGGACCCTCAAAGGTGCAAGGACTTTCTGAGGGTGCAGGACCTGTCTCTGACTCTCAGAGGCCCAGGCAGTGAGAAAATGACAGGCAAGATACAAACAGTACTAAATCATTTAATACGTGCAAGAAAGTCCGAAGAATTCTGATATACCCCACGATATGCTTTTTTGGAATAGCCAAAAATGAGGTTAAAAAACGTTTTCCACATGCCTCGGCGTCCTGCGTAGCCGGTGGTCAGGCAGAGCTCCCTCTCCCTGGCGGGTGCGGGGCGGCTCCGCCCCGGGACGCTCCCGCCCTTCCCAGATCCCAGCCCCGGACCCCCGCCCTTCCCGGGCCGCTGGGCTCACTGTCTTCAGATAATCCAGCAGGTCCAAATACAGCAGGTGGATGTTCTGGCTGGTGATGATCTTGATCATTGTCTTCTCGATGTTGTTCTCCAGCTGGCGGATGATCTGGGGCGGACCGAAGGCGCAGTGAGAGGGCGTGGGGACCGGCCGCCCGGAGGGTGTCGGGGCTGGGCTTTCTCTGGAGGGGGTCGTGCTCTCTTAGCCCCGCCCCTCCCGTGAGCCCTCCCCAGAGGACCCGCCACTCCCGCGAGTCCCGCCCCCCGGTGGCTCCGCCCCTCCCGTGAATCCTGCCCCAGTGGACCCAGCCCCGCCTCTCCACCTGCAGGAGCCTCAGCTCCTCCTTGCTGGCGTCGGGCTGGCTCCGCAGGCTGGCCAGCTCCAGCTGCATGCTCTCCAGCTTCTGCCCGCGCCGCCGCACCAGGTGGATCAGTAGGTTGTGCATCTTCACGCGGTCGAAGACGTACTTGCGCAGCTTCTCCCGCACCACCTGGGTCGGGAAGGGCACCGCCCACTCGTGGTTGCGCAGGGGGCCGCCACGGAGCCCGCCAGCAGGCGGGCGGGTGGAGGCTCGTGGCAACCCCACAGGGAACCTGGGGCTGGGCACCTGCTCCGTCCCTCGTCGGCTCCGCAACATTTAGAGGGGGGGTGCTGCCAGGGGTGGGGAGGGTTGGGTCTCGAGGCCCCTCCTGCCTGGTTACCTCCATGGTGCTGCGGCAGTGCGTCAGTCGCAAAGGCAAGTTTTTCCCGCAGGCCTTGGAGATGGTCCACTGGTCATACTGCGGAGCGGCGGCGGCTGAGCTAGAGCGGGCCCTTTGTGCACCCGCAGCCGCTGGCCCCTCCAGGCATTCTCCCCGGGGCCTCTTGTATCCCACGCTAGCCCAGTAGCGAGACCTCTGCTCCCACGAGGAGGAGAGAGCCGCGGGACCCCATCCTGGCCATCCAAGTTCGGAGGCGACGTGGTGGGGGGGTATGCAGAGGAGGGCCCTGGTGTCCCCTAGCTGGCCGGAGAGCCGGAGGGGGCCCCTGCTACAGGATGTGGGCTCACAGATGCCAAGCCCTCCGGGTTGGGTGGTGGGGAACCTGCCCACCGGATGCTGGGGTGACTGGAGCCCAGGGCACAGGTCCTATAGCAGAGCCCCTCCTCACATGCCCCCTGGATCAGAAAGATTGGGGTGGGGGTGGAGAGGAGGTGTCCGCCCTTGGAGTGTGTGTGTACTCAGCTCCTGCCCTGCTCCCCAGGCAGAGGGGAGGGGCGGCGTTTGTGTACCTTCTTGGCCAAAGCCCAGTCCTGGGCCCCGTGGCGGATGTTGCTGCGCAGGAGGGCCAGCGTGGCCTTGTTCTGGTCCGTATTCTCTTTCCCCCCTTGGATCTGGAGTGCCCGACACTGCTCTGTGGGCAGGTGGAGGGGACACAGTGGCCAGGATTGCGCCAAGGGCCTGGCCTGGAATCCCTCGGGGGAGGCTCGTATCAGGGAGGCCCGAGGGTGCAGGGGGATGCCACCTCCATGGCCAAGATCCCTCCTCCCGCCCTGTCCTGGGAGACATTGCTCCACTGCCCAGCAGCAGCTGTCTGAAGGGCTCTCAGTGGACAGGTTCGGGGAGGTGGACAGGTGGGGAGGGTGAGGCAAAGGAGAGGGATGGCAGGGTCCTGTGGTCCCTTCCAGATCTGCTGCCCATGGAAACACGCGGGTGTTTTCCTGTCCCTTCTGGCTTTGGGGCCCGTGTTGCTCTTATGCTCACAAGTCTCCTTGAAGACCCTCTCTCTGATTCAGTCCCTCCATGCAGGTCCCTTTGGTCCCTTCTCCCAGCTCTGTCAGGGAGTGGGCAGTAGGGGGTCTGTTTTCCCCTCCATGTCCTGGATTGTCCTGGTATTAAAACTATAAGTCCTAGGCCGGGAGCGGTGGCTCACGCCTGTAATCCCAGCACTTTGGGAGGCCAAGGCAGGCAGATCACGAGGTCAAGAGATCGAGACCATCCTGGATAACATGGTGAAACCCTGTCTCTACTAAAAATACAAAAAATCAGCCGGGCATGGTGGTGGGTGCCTGTAGTCCCAGCTACTCGGGAGGCTGAGGCAGGAGAATGGCGCGAATCCGGGAGGCGGAGCTTGCAATGAGCCGAGATTGCGCCACTGCACTCCAGTCTGGGCGACAGAGCGAGACTCCATCTCATAAAAAAAAAAAAAAAAGGCACAAAGTACAGAGAAAGAACAGTGGGCCCAGGAGACCGGCACACTCAGCATGCGAGGACCTGCACTGGCCCCCGCCTCTGAGTTCCCTCAATGTTTATTGATCATTATTTTTACTATCTTAGCAAGGGGAGTATAGCAGGGTAACAGGTGGGGAGAAGGTCAGCAGGGAGACGTGAGCAAAGGAATCTGTATCATGAATAAGTTCAAGGAAAGGTACTGTGCCTGGATGTACATGTAGGCCAGATTTATGTTTCACGTTACACAAACATCTCAGTGTAGCAAAGAGTAACAGAGCGGTATTGCTGCCAGCGTGTCTCGCCTCCAGCCACAGGGCAGTTTTCTCCTATCTTAGAAGAGAATGAATGGGAATGATCGGCTTTACACTGAGACATTCCATACCCAGGGATGAGCAGGAGACAGATGCCTTCCTCTTATCTCAACTGCAAAGAGGCCTCCCTCTTTCACTAATCCTCCTCAGCACAGACCCTTTACGGGTGTTGGGCTGGGGGGTGGTAAGATCTTTCCTTTCCCACGAGGCCATATCTCAGGCTGTCTCAGTGGGGGGAAACCTGGACAGTACCCAGGCTTTCTCGGGCAGAGGTCCCTGCGGCTTTCCGCAGTGCACTGTGTCCCTGGGTAATCGAGAATGGAGGACGGCGATGACTTTTACCAAGCATACTGCCTGCAAACATATTGTTAACAAGGCACATGCTGCACAGCCCTAAATCCATTAAACTTTGATTCAATACAGCACATGTTTCTGTGAGCACAGGGTTGGGGCTAAAGTTACAGGTTAACAGCATCTCAAAGCAGAAACAATTTTTCTTAGTACAGATCAAAATGGAGTTTCTTATGTCTTCCTTTTCTACATAGACACAGTAACAATCTGATCTCTCTTTCTTTTCCCCACAGAAAGTTGTGCACCCAGGAACCCCCAGACGGGAAAGGGAGACTGGTCACGGTGGTGTGGGCTCACCCTGGAGCTGAGTGATGGTCTTCAGCTCCTGGGTTTGCTCCTCCACGTCTGTCTCACTGTGCCTCCTCATGGCTGCTCTCAGGCCCCCCAAGGGACCCTGTGTACCTCAAAGCCTCCCTGGGCTCAGCTTGCTCAGAGCCGCCACTCAGATTGTCCCCAGAACCTCAGCCCATTATGATGAGAGCCAGGATTCTCAGTGCCTGGGCAACCCTGGAATTGCAGGGCCTCCTGCCCCATTCTGTCCCCAGCCACCTTGGGGTGGCCTCCAGACGTGTGTCCTAATCGAAATGAGTCTCCTGGCAGCTGCTCGAGGCTTAGGAACTCTGCCAGGCAGATGTGTTCTTTGAGGGGGAGGTTTGTGATGGGTCAGCAGCACTGGCACCTCATACCTGCACTGGGTTCCCTCCCTGGCCCCTCCCATGCCCCAAGCTGTCCTCCACAAAGCAGCAGGACGAGTCTCCTAAAACTATTCTGATACTGCCGTATGGGGCCTCCCTCTGCACCCCCAGCCCCAAGTCCAAACTCCATGCCCTGGGTAACCTAGCTCCTGGGACATCCCCGCCTTATCTCTTCTGACTTCTGTCCCTGACCTCTCTGTGCTGCCTGGAGCCCACCCTGCTTCACCCCCACTTTCCTTTGGGAATTATTGGGTCTTGGGTTCATGTGTCACTCCAGAACGGGTAAGTTCTCCATCTCTGCACCCCCTCCACCCTTCCCTTAGAGAGGAGTGCCTGGAGCACCAGGCAGCCTGGAACTCTGTGGGGCACGCACGAGATGGGGTACACCCGAGATGGAGTACCTTTTCCCAGGCTTGCCTTAGTAGGCTCAGGCGGCCATAACAAGGTGCCACTGGCCAGGTGCAGAGGCTCACGCCTGTAATCCCAGCACTTTGGGAGGCTGAGGTGGGTGGGTCACCTGAGGTCAGGAGTTCAAGACCAGTCTGGCCAACATGGTGAAACCCTGTTTCTACTAAAAATACAAAAATTAGCCCAGTGTGGTGGTGGGCGCCTGTAATCCCAGCTACTTGGGAAGCCGAGGCAGGAGAATTGCTTGAACCCAGGAGGTGGAGGTTGCAGTGAGCTGAGATCGCGCCACTGCACTCCAGCCTGCATGACAGAGTAAGACTCCATCTCAAAAAAAAAAAAAAAACAACAAAGGCGCCACCGACTGGGTGGTGTGAACAGCAGCCTGGAGGCTGGGGGGCTGAGATCATGGGTCAGCAGGGCTGGTGTCTCCTGGGGCCCCTCTCCTTGGCTTGCAGACGCCACCTTCTGCATGTCCTCACGTGGCCGTCCCTCTGTGTGTCTGTGTCCTAATTTCCTCTTTTTATGAGGATACCCCAATGACCTCATTTTACCTTAATGACCTCTGGAAAGCCCCTGTCTTCAAATACAGAGACATGCAGAGGTCCTGGGGGACAGGAATTTGCAGGGACCCAAGCCAGCCCGACAATGGCCTTCACCCATGTGTTGTCACATAGATCCTTTCCCTTTCTGGTCACTGTTTTTGGAAAGCCAGTCCAGGCAAATTCCAGGTTCTCCCTTCTCTCCCTCCCACCCAGGCCTTACCCTCAGGGTGCTGGGATGTCCTGCTAAGGGTGTGGTCCGCTCACCTCCCCTTGTTCTTGGGGGCCAGGCTTGGAATCTAGCTGAGGCACAGCCTTCCTGCTGTCCTTCTTCCTCAGATATAAAACACCTGAATTTTAGTGGGCGCATGGCTGCCCACAGCAACTCTGCCTTTCTGAGCATCCTGGCACTGGATGCGCCTGACGACTTTGTTCAAGCCAACAGAGTGACAGCAGCAGTGGCAGGCAAGCTGCCCTCTCTCCTACCTCTTAAATGAGATAAAGACACAATGGCCGAAGCTGGTGCAGCCGCCTGGGGCCATGAGGCAGATTTGGAAACAGAGGCCACTACAGCAGGGAGCAGAATGAAAGGAGCCTGGTCCCTGATTCCCTGTCAACCCTGGACAACTCACTTGGACTTCTACACAAAAGAAAAATAAAGCTCGGCCCCGCACGGTGCCCAGCGGCTCACGCCTATAATCCCAGCACTTTGGGAGGCTGAGGTGGGCAGATCACATGAGGTCAGGAGTTTGAGACCAGCCTGGCCAACATAGTGAAAGCCCGTTTCTACTCAAAATATGAAAAGTGTCAGGCGCGGTGGCTCACGCCTGTAATCCCAGCACTTTGGGAGGCTGAGGCGGGTGGATCACCTGAGGTTGGGAGTTCAAGACCAGCCTGACCAACATGGAGAAACCCCGTCTCTACTAAAAATACAAAATTAGCTGGGCATGGTGGTGCATACCTGTAATCCCAGCTACTCGGGAGGCTGAGGCAGGAGAATAGCTTGAACCTGGGCGGCAGAGGTTGCGGTGAGCTGAGACTGCACCACTGCACTCCAGCCTGGGCAACAAGAGCAAAACTCCATCTCAAAATAAATAAATAAATAAAAATTAGCCGGGCGTGGTGGTGGGTGCCTGTGATCCCAGCTACTTGGGAGGCTGAGGCAGGAGAATGGCTTGAACTGGCGAGGTGGAAGTTGCAGTGAGCCGAGATCGCGCCACTGCCCTCCAGCCTGGGCAACAGAGCGAGACTCTGTCTCAAAACAACTAAACAACAACAACACAAAAAAACAGAAAAATAAAGCTGCATCTTGCTGAAGCCACTGTCACCTTGAGCTTCCTGTCACTTTGAAGGCCCAGGAGGTACTCAATAAACTTTCTTTCCAGTGCCTGGCAAGGTGAGGTGTGGGGGCTGAGCTGGGTCTGGGGCAGCAGGGACCATGCTGTGGGCCTTCAGTGCTGCGGGGAAGCCAGCTGTAACCATGATGGACTTGTGGAGGTTCTGTCTGGTCTCCACCTATTCTTCCTCTTGGGGCTTGGGGCTGCGGGTTGACTTGCCCACTCAGAAGCTTTCCTTCCACACAGACACAGCTACAACAGGCTAGCTCTGCCTCTGGGGAGTGACTTCGGCTAGGCAGGTGGGCGTGGCCCACGAGTCCCTCTTCTCCCAGCAGCCAGGCTCTGGCCAGCCTAGCCCCTTTTGCTCTGCCCCTACATGCCAAGTGCTACAGAGGCAGACCCCCATAGAGAGGCGCTGTGGTGGTGTCACGTGGCCTACGGGGCTGGTGTGAACGTCTAATTCTGGGGTTCCGCGTTGGGAACTTTCCTGTACATCCTCAGTATGTAACTTGCATGTGATCCTCATATATCAACTGTAGGGTAATAAAGGTGTCATGTGACCTGTCATCATCTTACCCTCCTGATTTTTCACCTCGTCAGGTGGAAACTTGGGTGGAGAAAAGGATAAGCCATTTATTAACCCCACACCCCTAGCACCAGCTGTCACCTTGGATTTGTCGGAGGTGCAGGGGCTAGAAAGGGAATGACAGGGTGCACAGGCCCCTTCTACCCTGTGCCCCCTAGGTGGTGGCCCCCGGACGCACCCTCTCTGCTGGCAGTGCAGACCATGTGTCCCGATACCCTAGAGGAGAACCACCACCCCAGGGAGAGCCCTTTCTGCTCCAACCTCCTGGACAGGTCCCAGGTTGGGGCAGCAGCCGTCTGCAGGGGTTTGTCAGGCCTGGCCACGCATGCAGACAGAGGATACGACTGGGGTACCCTAGGGTGTGGGGAGGGTCAGCCTGGGGTCGGGGGGCATGAAGGCTGTGTTCCAGACTCCTCCTGCCCCCAATCCTCTGTGCCCCGCTGGAGCTCTCCTAGCTTCGCCGATCTGTAAAAGGCAAAGAGAGATGAGCTCAAACCACATCCGTCGTGGCTTGGCATCCCTGTGCCCATTTTATTATGGCAGAAACTGGGTTCCGTAACAAGGACAACAGGCAGTGGGGGCCAGGCCTGGGTCCAATGCAGGGCTTCTCAGTTCAGCCTCACTCCTCCTGGGTGCCCACGTGGCTGCTGTGGCCTTGCCACACCCTTCACTCTGCACCCCTCCTCTCAATCTCAGGGGCACCCCAGCCCCTCTTGGTTCTTTCTCCTGCAAAGGGAGCTCTTCAAGATCTGTCTACTGCACCAACCCCCAGCTCCAACCCATCTGGGAGTCACATGCTGAGGAGGCCAGGCCAGAGGGAGGGACCTTGTCTAACCTATCGTATGGGGCACCCAGGCTTGGCTGCCCAAAACTCTGGGTGCTGGAGTTCTGGCATTCACTTCTCGCTAACCCCCAGGCTCTCTCACCTGTGCTCATGTCTTTGGGGAGCTGCCCGGTCTCCAGGAAGAGCCAGAGGTTGTTGCATTTCTCCGACTCCACTCTCGTCACCCCGTAGCTGGCCACAGAGCCTGCGACTGTGGAGCAGGAAATGGAAGAGGGCTGGGGCCTCTGTGCTTCTCAGGCTAAGAGAACGGGGCACAGGCTACTTCCTGACAGACGTGGTGGGTGGGCTCAGGTGGGGCTCCCGCCGAGACCTGGGGCTCCATGTCAGAGTCAGGGACGCAGAACCACAGCCCCAATCCTAGCAGAAACCCACCCCTCAAAGAGCCCAGGCAGGGGCCCTGGAGTACCCACCCACGGCCACTAGGAGGCTCCACTGCAAAGGGTATGGAAACTTCCTCTGAATGAACATCTGCAAGCCGAAGGCCATGCCGGTGCCTGCAAAGAGCCGAGGTCCCCATCAGCCTGTACCCGGGGCTGGCCGGGGCCGGCCGGGGCCCACCTTGCCAGGCCCCCAGCACCCGCGGGCAGGTGACTTGGCGCCCCCTGCTGGGGAGCCAGGGCGGGGCAGGAGGGTGCGTTCTCTCCCAGCTGCAGGACACCTGGACGCAGCCTACCTGTGACGAAGGTGAAAACGCCCTTCATGAAGGCGTGTGACTGGCATGCGGCATACTCCCCGAGTCCCTGGGGTGGCAGAGGGGGGATGAAGGCTCGATCCCCTGCCCTCTTCCTTCACCGCCTCTCCTGTCCCTCCTCTGGGCACACCCTGGCTGTGGAGGAGTGAGACCCTGGGCGCTTGGACACGTCCCACCTCCCCTACGCCCACCCGGACGCCCTGAGCCCCTTAGCAAGAGAGCGCCCCCAGCCTCCGCCACTCTTCCCTGACGAGGGCACCCCCATGCCCCACACCCCCGCCTCGCTCAGGTCAGCTTCTGGGGTCTGAGGCCCGTGTCCCAGACCGGCCTTCTCACCGGGTGCTTGGCAGCCACGGCGTCGTCCACTCGGGACAGACCCAAGTTCACCATGGTTGGCAGGGCTCGGGGAGAGAGTCTGCGCAGGCGCAGGCGGAAGGGCGGGGCGGGGACCTGGGGGTGTGGCCTAGAGGACAGGCCGGCGCAGTTGCGGGAGGAGGGGCGGGACCCGGTCTGGGGGCGTGGCCTAGGGACGGGCCCACGCTGGAAAAGGCGGAGGGGGCGGGGCCTAGCAGACAGGGCCTGAGGGCGGGCCTGCGCTGCCGCAGGCGGAGGGGGCGGGACCTAAGAGAGACGGGGTCTGGGGGCGGGGCCTGAGAGAAGGGACCTTGGAGACGCGGCCTGGGGGCGGGGTCTGAGAGACAGGACCTGGGAGGAGGCCTGCGCAGGCGGAGGTGTCGGGTTCTAAGAGGCGGTGCCTGCGGCGGTGCAGGCGGAGGGGCCAGGGCCTTGGATTGGGGGGCGGAGCATGGGTCGAGCAGCTAGAGCGCAGGGGAGGGGGGTGGGGCCTGGGGCCTGGCCACGCCTCTAGAAGCTTGGGCCCTGTGACCTTCCGGCGACAACTGGGCGGGGCGAAGGGGGGCACCGGGCGTGGCGTGGCTGAGAGCTCGTGCTCCTCCCCCCGGCCGGGCCTCATTCCCACACTTGCAGAGGCCTATGATTTTCAGTGTTATTTTGCTTAAGGACTACAATCCGGGATTGAATCTCTCATAAGCCACTACGGAGTGGGGATGTATAAAATTACTGTTTAGCAAAGTGGTTCTGTAACCAGCAGCTTAACAGCTGAGCCTCAAACTCCTTTTTTTTTTGCATGACAAAGTCTTTACTTTTAAATAATTATCGATACACCAAGTAATAACATGTACAAGTTCTTGAATTCTATCAGCTAGTAATTTTGATTAAGAGAAACTAAAATCAGCCCAAACAATTCCACTAGTATTCACTGGTGTAATCATTAGCAAGAACGGACGACTTCAAGGCAGGCTGCTGCTTCACACAGGTTACAAATAACTATTTACCGCTTTTTCATCGATAAAGTCCCTGATCTTCAAGAAAGTGTTAGGGAAAAAAAATAACCCCTTCCTTTCTTCAAAGAATTATTATGTGGTTTTTTTTTAAAACTAGATCAAAGAAAGAAAAAGTCAACACGGATATACATGTTGCTTGAGCCAAAAGGCATGGGAAAAAAGACAACATATAACCATTAAATTCCTAAGAAATATGAGGTAAAAAGATGAAATCTTGGCCAGGCGCGGTGGCTCATGCCTGTAATCCCAGCACTTTGGGAGGCCGAGGCAGGTGGATCACAAGGTCAGGAGTCAAGACTAGCCTGGCCAAGATGGTGAAACCCCGTCTCCACTAAAAATATGAAAATTAGCCAGGCGTGGTGGCAGGTGCCTGTGATCCCAGCTACTGGGGAGGCTGAGGCAGGAGAATCATTTGAACCTGGGAGGTGGAGGTTGCAGGGAGCCAAGATTGTGCCACTGCACTCCAGCCTGGGTGACAGTGAGACTCTGTCTCAAAAAAAAAAAAAAAAGGCTGAAGTCTTTAGATAATTTCTAAGTCTGTACAAAAAAGCTAGATTTGCTACTCTCCAAAAAGCGGACAGACCTACTCTATAATATATGGAAATGATTTAATGCCATTTGTGGGGAAAAGAGAGATCAGACTGTTACTGTGTCTATATAGAAAAAGGAAGACATAAGAAACTCCATTTTGATCTGTACTAAGAAAAACTCTTCTGCTTTGAAATGCTGTTAATCTGTAATCTTAGCCCCAACTCTGTGCTCACAGAAACATGTGCTGTATTGAATCAAGGTTTAGGGGATTTAGGGCTGTGCAGGATGTGCTTTGTTAAAAATGTGTTTGCAGGCAGTATGCTTGGTAAAAGTCATCGCCATCCTCCATCCTCAATTACCCAGGGACACAGTGCACTGCCGAAAGCCGCAGGGACCTCTGCCCGAGAAAGCCTGGGTACTGTCCAGGTTCCCCCCCACTGAGACAGCCTGAGATATGGCCTCGTGGGACGGGAAAGACCTGACCGTCCCCCAGCCCGACACCCGTAAAGGGTCTGTGCTGAGGCGGATCAGTGAAAGAGGGAGGCCTCTTTGCAGTTGAGATAAGAGGAAGGCATCTGTCTCCTGCTCGTCCCTGGGAATGGAATGTCTCAGTGTAAAACCCGACCATACGTTCTATTTACTGAGATAGGAGAAAACCGCCCTGTGGCTGGAGGTGACACATGCTGGCGGCAATGCTGCTCTGTTACTCTTTACTGCACTGAGATGTTTGTGTCAAGTTAAACATAAATCTGGCCTACGTGCACATCCAGGCACAGCACCTTTCCTTAAACTTATTTATGACACAGGTTCCTTTGCTCACATGTTTTCCTGCTGACCCGCTCCCTGCCATTAGCCTATAGTCCTGCAGAAAAGGGAGAAAGCAAAAAGTTGGAAAGAAACAGAAGTAAGATAAATAGCTAGCCGACCTTGGCGCCACCACCTGGCCCTGGTGGTTAAAATAATAATAATATTAACCCCTGACCAAAACTACTGGTGTTATCTGTAAATTCCAGACATTGTATGAGAAACCACTGTAAAACTTTTTGTTCTGTTAGCTGATGTGTGTAGCCCCCAGTCACGTTCCTCACGCTTATTTGATCTATTATGAGTCTTTCACATAGACCCCTTAGAATTGTAAGCCCTTAAAAGGGCTAGGAATTTCTTTTTCGGCGAGCTCGGCTCTTTTTTTTTTTTTTTTTTTTTTTTTTGGAGATGGAGTCTCGCTCTGTCGCCCAGGCTGGAGTGCAGTGGCACAATCTCGGCTCACTGCAAGCTCCGCCTCCTGGGTTCATGCCATTCTCCTGCCTCAGTCCCTCCGAGTAGCTGGGACTACAGGCGCCTGCCACCACGCCCGGCTAATTTTTTGTATTTTTTAGTAGAGACGGGGTTTCACCATGGTCTCGATCTCCTGACCTCGTGATCTGCCCGCCTCGGCCTCCCAAAGTGCTGGGATTACAAGCGTGAGCCACCGCGGCCGGCCGAGCTCGGCTCTTAAGACACGAGTCTGCCGATGCTCCCGGCTGAATAAAAAAAAACCTCTTCCTTCTTTAATTCGGTGTCTGAGGAGTTTTGTCTGCGACTCGTCCTGCTACACTGCCACATCCCCCTCGTGAGATAAAAGAGATAGTGATCAATAAATACTGAAGAACTCAGAGACCAGCACAGGTGCAGGCCCTCACTTGCTGAGCACCAGTCCCCTGGGCCCACTTTTCTTCCTTTATACTTTGTCTTTGTGTCTTATTTCCTTTTCTCAGCCTCTCATCTCCACCTTGGGAGAAATACCCGCAGGTGTGGAGGGGCAGGCCCCCTTCATCTGGCACCCATCGTGGGTTCCGTTCTGTAAGGTGAAGATATGCTACCGTGTGATAGTTGAGGACAAAACGACGAGAGATTCCCCGAGTACGTCCGCGGGCAGCTTCGCGGTAAGCTTGTGCGCTCCGAGGAACCCAGGGTAACAATGGGACAAACTGAAAGTAAATATGCCTCTTACCTCTTATCTCGGCTTCATTAAAATTCTTTTAAGAGGAGGAGTTAGAGTCTCTACAGAAAATCTAATCACGCTATTTCAAACAATAGAACAATTCTGCCCATGGTTTCCAGAACAGGGAACTTCAGATCTAGAAGATTGGGAAAAAATTGGCAAAGAATTGAAACAAACAAGTAGGGAAGGTAAAATCATCCCACTTACAGTATGGAATGATTGGGCCATTACTAAAGCAGCTTTAGAATCGTTTCAAACAGGAGAAGATAGTGTTTCAGTTTCTGATACCCCTGAAAGCTGTGTAATAGATGGTGAAGAAGAGGCAGGGACAGAATTCGAGAAAGGAATGGAAAGTTCACATTGTGAATATGTAGCAGAGTCTGCAATGGCTTGGTCAGTGCAAAATGTTGACTGCAATCAATTACAGGAGGTAATATATTCTGAACCATTAAAACTGGGGGGAAAAGGTCCAGAATTATTGGGGCCATCAGAGTCTAAACCACGATGGCCATCAACTCCTCCTCCCGTGGTTCAGATGCCTGTAACATTATAATCTCAAATGCAGGTTAGACAAGCACAAACCCCAAGAGAATATCAAATAGAAAAGGAAAGAGTCTCTATCCCAGCAATGCCAATCCAGATACAGTATCCACAATATCAGCTGGTAGAAAATAAGACCCAACCGCCGGTAGCCTATCAATACTGGCCGCCAGCCGAACTTCAGTATCAGCCGCCCCCAGCATATCATCAGTATGGACAGTCAGGAGCGTTTCCAGCACCACAGGGCAGGGCGCTATAGCCACAGCCGCCCGCTATGAGACTTAATCCTACAGCACCATCTAGTGGACATGATAGTGCATTACAGAAAATTATTAATAAAGCAAGACAACAAGGAGATATGGGGGGGAGGCCGTTCCCAGTAATATTACAGCCCATACCACCTGGAGAAGGGGCCCAAGAGGGAGCGCCTCCCCTAGCTGAGGCCAGATATGAGTCCTTTTCTATAAAAATGCTAAAAGATATGAAAGAGGGAGTAAAACAGAATGGACCCAACTCCCCTTATATGAGAACATTATTAGATTCCATTGCTCATGGGCATAGACTCATTCCTTATGATTGGGAGATTTTGGCCAAATCATCACTCTCACCCTCTCAATTTTTACAATTTAAGACTTGGTGGATTGATGGGGCACAGGAACAGGTCCGAAAAAATAGGGCCGCCAATCCTCCAGTTAACGTAGATGCAGATCAACTATTAGGAACAGGTCAAAACTGGAGCACTACTAATCAACAAGCAATAATGCAAAATGAGGCCATTGAGCAAGTTAGAGCTATCTGCCTTAGGGCCTGGGAAAAAAATCCAAGACCCAGGAACCACCTGCCCCTCGTTCAATACAATAACACAAGGCTCTAAAGAGCCCTACCCTGACTTTGTGGCAAGGCTCCAAGACGCTGCTCAAAAGTCAATTACCGATGAAAACGCCCGTAAGTTCATAGTGGAGTTGATGGCATACGAAAACGCCAATCCTGAGTGTCAATCAGCCATTAAGCCATTAAAAGGGAAGGTCCCAACAGGGTCAGATGTAATCTCAGAGTACATAAAAGCCTGTGATGGAAGTGGAGGGGCTATGCATAAAGCTATGCTAATGGCTCAAGCAATAACTGGGGTCGCTTTAGGAGGACAAGTTAGAACATTTGGGGGAAAATGTTATAATTGTGGTCAAATCGGTCATTTAAAAAAGAATTGCCCAGTCTCAAATAAACAAAATATAACAAATCAAACTGCTACAGCAAAAAATAAAGAGCCACCTGGCCTGTGTCCAAGATGTGGAAAAGGAAAACATTGGGCTAATCATGTCATTCTAAATTTGATAAAAATGGGCAACCGTTGTCAGGAAACTGGAAGAGGGGCCAGCCTCAGGCCCAGCAACAAACTAGGGCGTTCCCGCTTCAGCCTTTTGTTCCTCAGGGTTTTCAGGGACAACAACCTCCACTGTCACAAGTGCCTCAGGGAACAGGCCAGTTACCACAATACAACAATTGTCCCCTGCCACAAGCTGCAGTGCAGCAGTAGATTTATGTACTATACAAGCAGTCTCTCTGCTTCCAGGGGAGCCCCCACAACAAATCCCCACAGGGGTATACGGCCCACTGCCCGAGGGGACTGTAGGACTCATTTTAGGAAGATCAAGTTTAAATCTAAAGGGAGTTCAAATTCATACTGGTGTGGTTGATTCAGATTACAAAGGTGAAATTCAATTGGTTATTAGCTCCTCAATTCCTTGGAGTGCCAGTCCAGGAGACAGGACTGCTCAATTATTACTCCTGCCTTATATTAAGGTTGGAAACAATGAGACAAAAAGAACAGGAGGGTTTGGAAGCACTGATCCGACAGGAAAGGCTGCATACTGGGCAAGTCAGGTCTCAGAAAGCAGACCTGTGTGTAAGGCCATTATTCAAGGAAAACAGTTTGAAGGGTTAGTAGACACTGGGGTGTGGGCGGAAAGCCACCCAGGTGCCGAGGCACGAGACTGAAGGCACAAGCTGTTCCAATATAATCAAGAAAATAGTTAGGATAAGAGAAAGTTATATTCGAAATAGGATATAGAGATGAATGTATATGGATATTATCAATCATTAGTTTTTAGTATTAACCTTTGTATTATTATTATAACCAAAGAAAAACCAGAGTTAGGAGCTGAAGGGACATTGTGAGAAGCGACCAGAAGACAAGAGTGTGAGCTTTCTGTCACGCCCAGATAAGGGCCGCTTGAGGGCTCCTTGGTCTAGCGGTAGCGCCAGTGCCTGGGAGGCACCCGTTACTTAGCAGACCTTGGTCTAGCGGCAGTGCCAGCGCCTGGGAAGGCACCCGTTACTTAGCAGACTTTGGTCTAGCGGTAGCGCCAGTGCCTGGGAAGACACCCGTTACTTAGCAGACCTTGGTCTAGCGGCAGTGCCAGTACCTGGAAGGCACCCGTTACTTAGCAGACTGGGAAAGGGAGTCTCCCTTTCCCTGGGAGTTAGAGAACACTCTGCTCCACCAGCTCTTGTGGGGGGCCTGACATTAGCCAGGCCTGCCCGCAGTCATCCGGAGACTTCGACGTCTCCTGTGGTGCTGTGCTTCAGTGGTCACGCTCCTTGTCCACTTTCATATTCCGCCTGTACACCTGCTGCTTCTCTTAAGTTCTTAGAAGACAGCAGTAGCAGAATTAGCAAAAGTATTAGAGTCTTTGATCTCTCTGATAAGTGCATAGAAGAAATGCTGATGTCTGCTGTCCTCCCTCTCTGCTTCAGCTACCACAAAGGGAAAGGCCCCCTGTCACGTGGACACGTGACTTGCTCGACCTTATCAATCACTTGAGATGACTCACACTCCTTACCCTGCCCCCTTGCCTTGTATACAATAAATAGCAGCGTGTCCAGGCCTTCGGGGCCACTACCGGACTCCGCGCATTGGTGGTAGTGGCCCCTGGGCCCAGCTGTCTTTCCTACTATCTCTTAGTCTCGTGTCTTTCTTTCTACAATCTCTCGTCTCTGCACACGAAGAGAAAACCCACATGGCCCTGCAGGGCTGGACCCTACACTGGAGCGGATGTCTCTATCATTGCTTTGCATCAGTGGCCAAGAAATTGGCCAAAACAAAAGACGGCTGCAAATTTGGTGGGCGTAGGCACTGCCTCAGAAGTGTATCAAAGTATGATGATTTTACATTGTTTAGGGCCAGATAATCAAAAAAGTACTGCTCAGCCAATGATTACTCCAATTCCTGTTAATCTGTGGGGTCGAGATTCATTAAAACAGTGGGATACGGAAATCACTATGCCTGCTCCATTATCCATCCCCATGAGTCAAAAAATCAGACTAAAATGGAATATGTACCAGAAAAGGGACTAGGAAACAGTGAAAATGGCATTAAAGTCCCAATTGAGGCTGAGGGAAATCAAGGAAAAAAGGGAATAGGGTATCCTTTTCAGGGGCGGCCACTGTAGAGCCTCCTAAACCCATTCCATTAACTTGGAAAACAGAAAAGCCTGTATGGGTAAATCAGTGGCCGCTACCAAAACAAAAGCTGGAGGCTTTACATTTATTAGCAAAGGAACAATTAAAAAAGGGACATATTGAGCCTTCATTCTCGCCTTGGAATTCTCCTGTGTTTGCAATTCAGAAAAAATCCGGCAGATGGCGTATGCTAAGTGACTTAACAGCCATTAATGTCGTAATTCAACCCATGGGGGCCTCTCCAACCCGGGCTGCCCTCTCCGGCCATGATTCCCAAAGATTGGCCTTTAATTATAATTGATCTAAAGGACTGCTTTTTTACCATTCCTCTGGCAAAGCAGGATTTTGAAAAATTTGCTTATGCTATACCAGCCATAAATAATAAGGAACCAGACACCAGGTTTCAGTGGAAAGTGTTACCTCAGGGAATGTTAAACAGCCCAACTATTTGTCAGACTTTCGTAGGTCGAGCTCTTCAACCAGTTAGAGACAAGTTTTCAGACTGTTATATCGTTCATTATGTAGATGATATTCTATGTGCTGCAGAAACGAGAGACAAATTAATTGACTGTTACACATTTCTGCAGACAGAGGTTGCCAACGCAGGACGGATGATAGCATCTGACAAAATTCAAACAACAATGCCTTTTCATTATTTAGGGATACAGATAGAAAATAGAAAAATTAAACCACAAAAAATAGAAATAAGAAAGGATACATTAAAAATATTAAATGAGGCCGGGCACGGTGGTTCACACCTGTAATCCCAGCACTTTGGGAAGCTGAGGTGGGCGGATCACGAGGTCAGGAGATTGAGACCATCCTGGCTAACATGGTGAAACCCCGTCTCTGCTAAAAATACAAAAAATTAGCCGGGCGTGGTGGCGGGCGCCTGTAGTCCCAGCTACTCGGGAGGCTGAGGCAGGAGAATGGTGTGAACCCGGGAGGCAGAGCTTGCAGTGAGCTGAGATCGCGCCACTGCACTCCAGCCTGGGAGACAGAGCGAGACTCCATCTCAAAAAAAATATATTAAATGACTTTCAAAAATTGCTAGGAGATATTAATTGAATTCTGCCAACTCTAGGCATTCCTACTTATACCATGTCAAATTTGTTCTCTATCTTAAGAGGGGACCCGGACTTAAATAGTAAAAGAATATTAACCCCAGAGGCAGCAAAAGAAATTGAATTAGTTTAAGAAAAAATTCGGTCAGCACAAGTAAATAGAATAGATCCCTTGGCCCCACTCCAACTTTTGATTTTGCTACTGCACATTCTCCAACAGGCATCATTGTTCAAAATACAGATCTTGTGGAGTGATCATTCCTTCCTCACAGTACAATTAAGAGTTTTACATTGTACTTGGATCAAATGGCTACATTAATTGGTCAGGCAAGATTACGAATAATCTAATTGTGTGGAAGTGACCCAGATAAAATCATTGTTCCTTTAAACAAGGAACAGGTTAGACAAGCCTTTATCAATTCTGCTGCATGGCAGATTGGTCTTGCTGATTTTGTGGGAATTATTGACAATCATTATCCAAAACAAAAATCTTTCCATTTTTAAAACTGACTACTTGGATTTTACCTAAAATTACCAGACATAAACCTTTAGAAAATGCTCTGACTGTGTTTACTGATGGTTCCAGCAATGGAAAAGCAGCTTACACTGGGCCAAAAGAACGAGTCCTTGAAACTCAGTATCACTCAGCTCAAAGAGCAGAGTTGGTTGCCGTCATTACAGTGTTACAAGATTTTAATCAGCCTATTAATATTGTATCAGATTCTGCATATGTAGTACAGGCTACAAGGGATATTGAGACAGCCCTAATCAAATATAGCATGGATGATCAGTTAAACCAGCTGTTCAATTTATTACAACAAACTCTGAGAAAAAGAAATTTCACATTTTATATTACTCATATTTGAGCACACACTAATTTACTAGGGCCTTTAACTAAAGCAAATGAACAAGCTGACTTACTGGTATCATCTGCATTCATAAAAGCACAAGAGCTTCATGCTTTGACTCATGTAAATGTGGCAGGATTAAAAAATAAATTTAATATCACATGGAAACAGGCAAAAAATATTGCACAACATTGTACCCAGTGTGAAGCCCTACACCTGCCCACTCAGGAGGCAGGAGTTAATCCCAGAGGTCTGTGTCCTAATGTGTTATGCAAATGGATGCCACACATGTACCTTCATTTGGAAGATTATCATGTGTCCATATAACAGTTGATACTTATCCACATTTCATATGGGCAACCTGCCAGACAGGGGAAAGTACTTCCCATATTAAAAGACATTTATTATCTTGTTTTGCTGTCCTGGGAGTTCCAGAAAAAATTAAAACTGACAATGGACCAGGATTCTGCAGTAAAGCATTCCAAAAATTCTTAAATCAGTGGAAAATTTCACATACAACAGGAATTCCCTAAAATTCCCAATGACAGGCCATAGTTGAAAGAACTAATAGAGCATTCAAAACTCAGTTAAACAAAAAGAAGGGGGAGACAGTAAGGCATGTAGCACTCTTCAGATGCAACTTAATCTAGCACTCTATACTTTAAATTTTTTAAACATTTATAGAAATCAGACTACTACTTCTGCAGAACAACATCTTACTGGAAAAAAGAACAGCCCACATGAAGGAAAACTGATTTGGTGGAAAGACAACAAAAATAAGACATGGGAAATAGGGAAGGTGGTAACGTGGGGGAGAGGTTTTGCTTGTGTTTCACCAGGAGGAAATCAGCTTCCTGTTTGGATACTCACTAGACATTTGAAGTTCTACAATGAACCCATCGAAGACACAAAGAAAAGCGCCTCTGTGGAGACGGAGACACCGCAATCGAACACCATCGACTCGCCAGATGAACAGAAGGGTGATGTTAAAAGAACAAATTTTTGAAGCACCAAAAGCCTATTTAAATTTGGTACTAGGAACTGAGGCAATCGCGGGAGTTGCTGACGGCCTCGCAAGTTTCTCTTTTTTTTTTTTAGACGGAGTCTCGCTCTGTCGCCCAGGCTGGAGTGCAGTGGCGCGATCTCTGCTCACTGCAAGCTCCACCTCCCAGGTTCACACCATTCTCCTGCCTCAGCCTCCCGAGTAGCTGGGACTACAGGCGCCCGCCACCACGCCCGGCTAATTTTTTGTATTTTTTTAGTAGAGACGGGGTTTCATCATGTTAGCCAGGATGGTCTCAATCTCCTGACCTCGTGATCTGCCCACCTCGGCCTCCCAAAGTGCTGGGATTACAGGCGTGAGCCACCATGCCCAGCCGGCCTCACAAGTCTTAGCCCTGTCACTTGGGTTAAAACCCTCGGAAGTTCCACTGTTGTAAATTTCATGTTAATCCTTGTGTGCTTCTTCTGTCTGTTGTTAGTCTGCAGGTGTACCCAACAGCTCCAAAGAGACAGCGACTATTGAGAATGGGCCATGATGACGATGGTGGTTTTGTCAAAAAGAAAAGTGGGAAATGTGGGGGAAAGAGAGATCAGACTGTTACTGTGTCTATATAGAAAAAGGAAGACATAAGAAACTCCATTTTGATCTGTACTAAGAAAAAGTCTTCTGCTTTGAAATGCTGTTAATCCGTAACCTTAGCCCCATCCCTGTGCTCACAGAAACATGTACTGTATTGACTCAAGGTTTAGGGGATTTAGGGCTGTGCAGGGTGTGCTTTGTTAAAAATGTGTTTGCAGGCAGTATGCTTGGTAAAAGTCATCGCCATCCTCCATTCTCGATTACCCAGGGACACAGTGCACTGTGGAAAGCCGCAGGGACCTCTGCCCGAGAAAGCCTGGGTACTGTCCAGGTTTCCCCCCACTGAGACAGCCTGAGATATGGCCTCGTGGGAAAGGAAAGACTTTACAGTCCCCCAGCCCGACACCTGTAAAGGGTCTGTGCTGAGGCGGATCAGTGAAAGAGGGAGGCCTCTAAGAGGAAGGCATCTGTCTCCTGCTTGTCCCTGGGAATGGAATGTCTTGGTGTAAAACCCGACCACCCATTCTATTTACTGAGAGAGGAGAAAACCGCCCCGTGGCTGGAGGTGACACATGCTGGCGGCAATGCTGCTCTGCTACTCTTTACTGCATTGAGATGTTTGTGCCAAGTTAAACATCAATCTGGCCTACGTGCACATCCAGGCATAGCACCTTTCCTTAAACTTATTTATGGCACGGATTCTTTTGCTCACATGTTTTCCTGCTGACCCTCTCCCTGCCATTACCCTAGAGTCCTGCCACATCGCCCTTGTCGAGATAATAGAGATAGTGATCAATAAATACCGAGGAACTCAGAGACCAGCGCTGGTGCAGGTCCTCACTTGCTGAGCGCCGCTCCCCTGGGCCCACTTTTCTTCCTCTATACTTTGTCTCTGTGTCTTATTTCTTTTCTCAGTTTCTCATCTCCACCTTGCGAGAAATACCCACAGGTGTGGAGCGGCAGGTCCCCTTCACCATTTCATAAGACTATAACTAGAGCTGTGCTAAAGCTTCATATTTCATGGGGGCACCTAAAATGCCAATCCAAAGAACAGGTGCTTCTCTCTTCTATCCATTTATGCGGTAGTTTTCATGGATTTCTGGCTGAATGTCACAGACAAAAGCCAAGAGGTTATCCCAGACTTCATCCCTGTTGTGAGGAAAGTAGGTCTGGAGGATGGTCCTCTTCTCCTGGCTCTCCTTCTCCACTTCGGTGCTGCCAGTGCCATGGATGCCAGTGCCGCAGCTTCCTTGGCCTTCAACTCTTTCTCCCTCTGCAGGTGGTACTGTTCAGTTTCAGCCTGAGCTGCTTCTTTGGCCTGCGTCAGCCTCCAGTTCTTTCTTTTTTTTTTGAGACGGAGTCTCTCTCTGTGGCCCAGGCTGGAGTGTAGTGGCAGCGATCTTGGCTCACTGCAACTTCTACCTCCCGGGTTCAAACAATTCTCTGCCTCAGCCTCCTGAGTAGCTGGGACTACAGGTGCATGCCAGCATGTTGCAGGAAGTCAGGGACCCCGAATGGAGGGACCAGCTGGAGCCGCAGCAGAAGAACATAAATTGTGAAGATTTCATGGACATTTATCAGTTCCCAAATAATACTTTTATAATCTCTTATGCCTGTCTTTACTTTAGTCTCTTAATCCTGTTATCTTCGTAAACTGAGGATGTAAGTCACCTCAGGACCACTGTGATAATTGTGTTAACTGTACCAATTGATTGTAAAACATGTGCGTTTGAACAATACGAAATCAGTGCACCTTGAAAAAGAACAGAATAACAGCCATTTTTAGGGAACAAGGGAAGACAACCATAAGGTCTGACTGCCTGTGGGGTCGGGCAAAAACAGCCATATTTTTCTTCTTGCAGAGAGCCTATAAATGTGCAAGTAGGAGAGACAGGGAGGAGATGGTGTTGTGGTTCTAGTTTGAGGGTCTCGGAGCTGGAGACCCAAGGAGGAGCAGGTGTTGATCCAGTTTGAGGGTCGGGGAGCTAGAGACCAGGGAGAAGCTGGTGTTGCTGTTCTACTTTCAGGGTCGTGGAGCTGGAGACCTGGGGAGGAGCAGGTGCTGCTGTTCTAGTTTGAGGGTCATGGGGCTCCAGACATGTGGAGGAGCCAGTGGTGTTCTAGTTTCAGGGTCATCGAGCTGGAGACCCAGGGATGAGTTGGTGCCGCTGTTCTAGTGTGAGGTTCGTGGAATGAAGACCTAGGCAGGAGAGTCGTTGTTTTAGTTTGAGGGTCATGGAGCTGGAGACCCGTGAGGAGCTGGTGCTTCTGTTGTTTAATTCTGAGGGTCGTGGAGCTGGAAACCCAGGGAGGAGCCAGTGTTGCTGTTCTAGTTTGAGGCCCGTGGAGCTGAAGACTCGGGAAGGAGCCAGTTCTTTTGTTCTAGTGTGAGGATCGTGGAGCTGAAGACCCAGGGAGGACCGTTGTTGTTCTAGCTTGAGGGTCGTGGAGCTGGAGACTTGGTGGGGAGTTGGTGCTGCTGTTGTTCAAGTCTGAGGGTCGTGTGGTTCGAGTCGTGCAGAGGAGCTGGTGCTGCTGTTGCACGTTGAGGGTCACGGAGCTGGAGATCTGGGGAGAAGCCGCTGCTGCTGTTCAAGTCTGAGGGTCGTGGAGCTGGAGAGCGGGCAGGGGCGAGTTCTGGTGTTCTAGTGTGAGGATCGTGGAGCTGGAGACCTAGGGAGGAGCCGGTGCTACCCCCATTTAAGTCAGAGGGTTGTGGATCTAGAGCCTCGGGGGAGGAGCCCGTGCTGCTGTTCAGCTGTGGGGAGGATCCGGTGCTTCAGGTGAAGTTTGAGGGTTTGGGAGCTGGAGACCCAGGGAGGAGTCGGTGATGCTGTTCTATTTTGAGGATCGTGGATCTGGAGACCTGGGGAGAGGCTGGTGCTGCTGTTGTAGTTTGAGGGTCATGGAACTGGAGACGGGGAGGAGCCAGTGCTGTTGCGGTTCATGTCTGGGGGTTATATAGCTGGAAACCCAGGGAGAAGCCGGTATTACCGCTTTTAAAATCTGAAGGTCGTGGAGCCTGAGACCCAGGGAAGAGCCAGTGCCGCTGTTCAAATGGCTCCTCCCTGGGTCTCCAACTCCACGACCTTCAAACTAGAACAGCAGCACCGGCCTCTCCCCAGGTCTCCAGCTCCACAACCGTCAAACTACAACAGCAGCACTGGCTCCTCCCCGGGTCTCCAGATCCACAACCCTCAGACTGGTTCTAGTTTCTATTTCAACTTTCTGTTGTCTTTTTGAGACAGGGCTCTGTTGCCTCGGCTGTAGTTTTGAACTTTGATGTGAAGGAATTCTGTGTGGCTGCTCCTACGCTGCATGGGGTCTGAGCATCTGCTTGATGTCTATTTTTGTCCTCCATTCTCTCCCTGAGACCCACCCACATTGACATGGTTCATTTTCATTGCTGCGTGATCTCCCATCTCCATTCTCTTCCTGGACCCACCCACACTGACATGAGTCTTTTTCATTGCTGCGCGATCTCCCGTCGTCTGAGGGGAGCATGGGAAACGTCTTCATCTTCCTGTGGATGAGGGTTCAGCCAGGCTGGGGCCCTGAGGACTGTGCTGCTGGGAACACACTCGGGCATTTCTTTTGAACACAGGTGCACGTTTCTTCTGGTCAGTCAGCAGCTTTCAGTTTTTACAATTTCATCCCAGGTAAGAAATGTAATTTTCCTCATAACCCACAAAACACACCCTTTCATATGCAAGGATACTAAAGATGATTTCACAATCATTCTCAGCAGTGGCTGAGGGTCCTGTTGCTCTCCATTCTTCCCAACCCTTGCATTGATTGGGTTGTGGGAATTTTGCCGTCTGGTGGGTGACACGTGATACCTCATCCTGTTAGCTGAGACCCTGAGACTCTCTTCATTGCCCTTTCCTTCACTTTTCCTTTTCTGTGAAGGGCTGGTTCAACTTTTTTTTTTTTTTTTTTGAGACGGAGTCTCACTCTGTCACCCAGGCTGGAGTGCAGTGGCCCAATCTCAGCTCACAGCAACCTCCACCTCCTGGGTTCAAGCAATTCTTCTTCCTCAGCCTCCTGAGTAGCTGGGACTACAGGCATGCACCACCACGCCCAGCCAATTTTTTGTATTTTTAGTAGAGACAGGGTTTCACCATGTTGGCCAGGCTGGTCTTGAACTCTTAACCTCGTTATCCGCCTGCCTCAGCCTCCCAAAGTGCTGGGACTACAGGTGTGAGTCACTGCGCCCAGCCAGGGCTGGTTCAACTCTTTTGCCTAGTTTCCGTTTAGTTGGCTGAATTTTTGCCTTTTTCTTTTTCTTTTTTTTTTTTTTTTTTTTTGGGGGGGTGTCTCTCTCTCTCCCCCTGGGGTGAGTTGTGGCGTGCTCTCTCGGCTCACCTGCCCGCGCCCCCTGGGTTCATGCCATTCTCCTGCCTCAGCCTGCGGAGTGGTTGGGCTTCCGGGGGCCGGCCACCACGCCCGCTAATTTTTTTTTTTTTTTTGTATTTTTAGTAGAGACGGGGTTTCACCCTGTTAGCCAGGATGGTCTTGATCTCCTGACCTCGTGATCCGCCCACCTCAGCCTCCCAAAGTGCTGAGATTACAGGCGTGAGCCACCGCGCCCGGTGCCTTTTTCTTTTATTATTAATTATTTGAGATGGAGTCTCATTCTGTCACCCGGGCTGGAGAGCAATGGCACGATCTCCGTTCACTGCGGCCTCCGCCTTCTGGGTTCAAGCGATTCTCCTGCCTCAGCCTCCAGAGTAGCTGGGATTGCAGGCGTGAGCCACCATGCCCAGCCAATTTTTGTATTTTTAGTAGAGGTGGGCTTTCACCATGTTGGCCAGGCTGGTCTGGAACTCCTGACCTCAGGTGACCTGCCTGCCTCAGCTTCCCAAAGTGCTGGGATTACAGATGTGAGCCACCGCGCCTGGCCTGCCTCTTTCTTTTTCAAGAGGACTCTTTATAGATGATGCCCATTCATTCTGATGACTATCTGTGTGTCAAAGATGGGTTTGAATCCACCAGGATGAACCTGCAGGATCCCCTCTCTGTGGTGGGAGAGGAGACAGAGAGGGGTAGAGGGGCATGGAGAATCAGAGCCGAGAGGAGGCCGAGTCAGGCGGGGACTGCAGGCTGCTGTGAGGACGTGGACCCTCCTCTGAGCCAGGTGGGATTAGGAGGGGATTTTAGCCAGAGGAACCGTGGGATCTCCCTTATGCATTTCTGCCGTGGTTGGCTGCGTTGAACTCACCTCTTGAACAAGACTTGGCCTTGGCCACCCAGAGGCCCCTGGCCAAGAGTTTGACTCCTGGATGGCCACTGACACATCCATGTTTGGTGCACACGTGGCTGGGCAGCCCCGAGACCGGCTCTGCCTGGACCTCTCATTGGTGGCATTTCTCGCATTTGTCCCCTCCCAAGTCTGGCCTATTTATGAGCCTCATCGCACCTCAGCATGAAGAAGGAGGTTTGGCAAATGGCCCATAAAGCATTTTTTAAAACGTTAATGGTCACTGTTGTGGGGGGGAAGGGGCACTGAGCTTAGATGCTCCCTTTGCTGATGTGGTTTTTTCAGTTAAGTGAAAATAAAGAGCCATGCCTTTTTGCACGTACCTGGTCTGATTACAAACCAGCCAAGGAGGCCTCGGGGCATCTTGGAAGACGGAACCACCAGCCCTGTGTGAACTACAGGCGCTTCTATATAAGCTGCTCCCAGGTGAGGGGAGCGGGTCAGGCGATCCCAAGCTCCGCTTCCTGCCCGGCATGAGTGAGCTGTGTGTGCAGAGGTGGTTGTGGAGGAATCCCAGGGTCTGGCCAGTCACCTGCAGGAGGACAGGGATGATTCTCTTCTCATATTCATCATCCACAGTGCCTGGCACCTGCTCCAGGCCATGGCAGGTGTACAGGTGTCCAACTGCTCCGCGGCCCTGAGGGTGGGAGGGAAGCTAGCTTGAGAGCTTTCCTGGGTCATGCCTCACCTAACTTACATGGCATTTCCAGGAGAGAGGGCTACTGGCAGTGTCTGTGTATCAGTCAGGATGAGTAACAGCAGCCACTACAACAACAGCTCCCAACGCTCAGAGGGATGCACACGAGGGTTCTTTCCGTCTCTTGTCTCTTGACACTAAAGATATGTGTCAGTCCATCCGCATTGCTATAAAGGAATACCTGAGGCTGGGTTAATTATGGGCGGGGCAGCTCCCCTGAAAGGAGTCTTAGGAGACAAGTACCTGTGACTGTGATGTGCATCTTGCAAAGTCCTAAAGGGAAGTGGGTCGAATTAGCTTTCTCCAGCAGACAGGGAGGGGCACCCACAGCAAACTCCCTTCGCCTGGGAGCAGGTGTGGTCCTTGAGTCCTATGTCGCCTGTTTCTTCCTCCATCTTGACCTGCAGGCCTGATGTGATCTGACCTCTGCCTGCCTCTCTGACTCCATCTCCCCTCCTGCTCCTGTTCTTTCTACCAGTTAGGTTACAGCCACGGTGAATGTGACAAGGACCCTGAGTCACGGTGGCTTAACTAAGAGAGAGGTTCATTCCTTTCACATGAAAGTCCAGCCAGTCGGGTGATTCTTCTCTGCGCAGTTTTAGGGTCTTAACCTCCTTCCATCTTGCTGCTCTGACTTCCTTAGGGTGTAGCTACCTCCTGAGAGTCTCCTGCCAGCCAGCAGGGAGAGGAGAAGGGGACACAAGGGCACAAACTTTCCTTCCTCTAAAGGCAGCTGCTGTGCACAGGCCTCGCCTCCCCATTGGCCACAGCCTGGTCACATGGCCACTGCTTGCTGCAAGGGATACTGGGAAGTGTAGTCTTCATCCTGGATGCCAGTGCCCACATGGGTCGCTCCTGAGGCCGAGGGGAGAGAGGACGTGGGAGGGAGTTGCTGGTCTCCCCAGCCCTGGGGTCAGGGTTGACTCCCTGGGTGATGGTTGTTCTTGTGTGTTGACTGGGTCTACACATCAGTTCCACTATATTGTGTGTCTGTTCTGGTGAGGTCTGGGTGCCTCCAGGCCTGAGCAGGAGAAACCAGCAACAGGATTTGTTTTGTTTTGCTGAATCTAGGATCACATTGTTGCAGGAAGTAGCTGGCAGCTAATGATGGCTGTTGCTGGGGGATCTGCCAGCCTGTAAACCAGGGTGTTCATGTGGCTGCTTGGGCTTCCTTTGAACATGGCTGCCTCTGAGCAGTTGTACTTCTCACGTGCCAGTGGACTTCGAAGACACAGGAAGTAGCAGTCTCCAGGCCAGTTTAGCAGTTTCCAGGCCACTCCTCGAACTGGCACAGCATCCCTTCCACTGTATTCAATTGGCCAAAGTGTAACAGTGAAACAGTAGAAGAACTAACATAACTCACTCCGTTTGTGTTCAAGGGGCCTTTACCCATCCTGCATGTAGGCTAGGATAATTTCTGAGCACTGAGATAATATGCAAAAACAGTAATCATGTAGTTTTAAAAACTAACCCTGAGGTTGAAAGTATATAAACAACTAACAATATTTTATTAAATATGTATAGAAGCATTGCGACCTGACTAAGGACAAAGAAGTTCCCAACCTCCTCAGACTCTTGCTGGTGCCCAGATGTCTGTGGTCATAGGTCACCTCTTTTTTTTTTTTTTTGACAAGTTCTGTCACCCAGGCTGGAGTGCAGTGGTGCCATCTCGGCTCACTGCAACCTCCACCTCCCGGGCTCCAGTCATCCTCCTACCTCAGCCTCTGAGTAGCTGGGACTACAAGTGCACACCACCATGCTAGGCTAATTTTTGTATTTTTTGTAGAGACAGAGTTTCACCATGTTGCCCAGGCTGGTCTCGAACTCACGAGCTCAAGTGGTCCACCTGCCCTGGCCTCCCAAAGTGCTGGGATTACAGGTTTGAGCCACCCCACCCAGATGTAGGTCACCTCTTTTTTTTTTTTTTTTTTTTTTCTTTTGCCCTTAACATAAAAGAGCCTGAAATTTGTACCCACCTGAGATGGCACATTAGGACTGTAGTCTACCATCTTCTTGGTTTGCTGGCTGTCTGAATAAATTGCTTTCTTTCCACCAACTCCTCCTGTCTCTTGAGTTTTGGCTTTTGAGCAGCTGAACGTGTGTTCAGTTACAAAAGCATGAGTCACTAGGTGCCCCTCCCATCAAGATTTAAGGGGTGGAGAATTAAACTGTCACTTTGAAGAAGAGAGTTCAGGACTGCCCCTTCCATCCAAGACAGCAAATGGGCCAGTCCCTGAGCAGGTAGATGGGGAGGGGAGGTGGCAGAGCAGCCTGAGACCTACAGCAGAGTGCTGGTGGGGAGGACCATGGGAGGGACCACAGACTCAAGATCTGTGTTGAGAAGGATTTCCAGGAGGCTGGGAATGGGCCTGTCTTCCCTGAAATTAGTATTTAGAGAGAATCTGGAAGAAAACCACGCTCTCAGAGTTAGGCTTTGGTGTGGAAATCACCCCTTTGCCTGCTACACTGTTTTCTTTTTTTTCTTTCTTTCTTTTTTTTTTTTTTGACATAGAGTCTTGCTCTGTCACCCAGGCTGGAGTGCAGTTGGTACTATCTTAGCTCACTGCAACCTCCGCCGCCCGGGTTCAAGTGATTCTCGTGCCTCAGCCTCCCGAGTAGCTGGGATTACAGGCGCCCACTACTATGCCCAGCTAATTTTTTAATATGTTTTTAGTAGAGACGAGGTTTCACCATGTTGGTCAGGCTGGTCTCGAACTCCTGAACCCAAAGTGCTGGGATTACAGGCGTGAGCCACAATGCCTGGCTAATTTTTTTGTATCTTTTTAGTAGAGACGGGGTTTCTCCATGTTGTTCAGGCTGGTCTCGAACTCCTGACCTCAGGTGATCTGCCCACCTTGGCTTCCCAAAGTGCTGGGATTACAGGCGTGAGCCACTGTGCCCTTCCTGTTACATTGTTTTCTAGATGGTGGGAGATGGGAATATGCAAATGGACAATGAGCAGACCCTACCAGGACAGAGCTCTGATTCCAGCAGCCAGCGGGAAGCCCGCAGCAAGCCCGGAGCAATGGCCACCATGGCCAGGACGTGGGTAGTAACTGGCAGCTGCCTTTCATTTTGACCCAGCTTCCAACAGGGCCCACCTGGAGACAGGCAAACATGCTCCCGGACAGTCCTGTTGGACGCCCTGCGCCTTCCCATTCTCTCATTCTTGGGGTCCTGATCCAGACGCTAGGAGAGGGGTTCTTGGACCTTGTGCAAGAAAGAAGTTGGGGCAAGTCCATAAAGTGAAAGCAAGTTTATTAAGAAAGTAAAGAAATAAGCTGGGCACGGTGACTCACGCCTGTCATCTCAGCACTTTGGGAGGCCGAGGCAGGTGGACCACTTAAGGTCAGGAGTTCGAGACCAGCCCGGGCAACATGGTGAAATCCCGTCTCTACTAAAAATACAAAAATTAGCCAGGTGGCACTTTCCTGTAATCCCAGCTACTCGGGAGGCTGAGGCAGGAGAATCGCTTGAACCCTGGAGGCGGAGGTTGCAGTGAGCCGAGATCACACCACTGCACTCCAGCCTGGGAGACAGAGTGAGATTCTGTCTCCAAAAAAATTAAAAAAATAAATAAAGATAAAAAAGTTTATAGATGATGATTCAGGGAGAATTCGTGACTTCGTAATGATTTTATTTTGAGGATTATCACCAGAATAAAACGTTGACGATCTCTTTTTCAAATCCTGGCTCAGCGCTGACACACTTTCAGGAGGGACGCTGAGGGGTAGCTCCAACCCAAAGAAACGATGTACCCAGAGGCAGGCGGGGTGCGGGCAGGCGGGGGCAGGCAGGCGGGGTGCGGGGAGGCGGGGTGCGGGGAGCCCGGGGCCCAGAGAGCAGAGCAGACTGCCCCCTGGTGGAAGGATGCAGGGACACCACCAGCACGCGGAGGGGAGCCATGCAGATGAGGCTGCGTGAGTGATGAGGCTGCCCAGGGGAGGGGAGGGGGCTCAGGGCCCTGGGGTTGTCCTGCAGAGCAGGTCCCCTCAGCAGGGCGAAGAGAGAGAGGAAGGTTTTTCCTCCTCCTCTGAGGGCAGAGGTCTTGGGTTAGGAGGTGCTCTTAGGGGCAGGTGCAGTGGCAGGGGCCTGGGCCACTCAGGGTGGGGGCGAGGCCTGGCCTGGGGGAGACAGATGGGTGGCAGCCCTGGCTAACTGAAGCCATTGGGAATTTATTGGAGAAAATCTGAGCTCAGAGGATTAGAGAAGGCTGGAGAACAAGCAGGTGGGGACTGGAGCAGCTCTCAGAGCAGGAGCCAGGAGCCCAGCAAGAGCTCAAGGGGAAGGGGTGGTGGTGGGGGGGCAGTGCATGGGGGGTGGGGTGGGAGGGGACTGGGCTCTGAGAAAGGACCCCAGTTCACTATGTCAAAAAGGAAAAAAAGGCAGGGCGCAGTGGCTCACGCCTGTAATCCCAGCACTTTGGGAGGCCAAGGCGGGCAGATCACCTGAGGTCAGGAGTTTGAGACCGGCCTGACCAACATGGTGAAAGCCTGTCTCTACTAAAAATGCAAAAAAATTAGACGGGCATGGTGGCTACTGTTATCCCAGCTACTTGGGAGGCTGAGGCAGGAGAATTGCTTGAACTCGGGAGGCGGAGGTTGCAGTGAGCTGAGATTGCACCACTGCACTCCAGCCTGAGTGACAGAGCGAGACCCTGTCTTAAAAAACAAAACAAGGCTGGGCACGGTGGCTCACACCTGTAATCCCAGCACTCTGGGAGGCCGAGGCAGGCGGATCACAAGGTCAGGAGATTGAGACCATCCTGGCTAAGATAACACGGTGAAACCCCGTCTCTACTAAAAATACAAAGAATTATCTGGGCGTGGTGGTGGACACCTGTGGTCCCAGCTACTCGGGAGGCTGAGGCAGGAGAATGGCGTGAACCCAGGAGGCGGAGCTTGCAGTGAGCCGAGATTGCGCCACCGCACTCCAGCCTGGGCGACAGAGCGAGACTCCGTCTCAAAAAAAAAAAGAAAAGAAAAGAAAACGAAAAAAACACAAATAAATAAAAGTTGAGGTATGATATATGCACAGCTGCATTCGCCCCTTTGGGGGCACAGTTGTGTGAGTTTAGACAAATGCAAATGTTCATGGAACCACTGCAGGCGGGACAGAGCAGCTCTGGTGCCCAAAAAGCTTCCTCGAGGTCCCTTGTGGTCAATCACTGCCCGCACCTCAGCCCCCAGAGCCACTGGGAAGCCGCCTGCCCTGTGGGCTCGCATTTCCTAGAACGTCGTGTAAAAGGAATCGCAGATCGCAGCCTTTTCCGCCTGGCTTCTGTCCCTCTGCGGGGTGCACCTGGGATTCAGCCACCTTCGTTCCTTTTACCCCCGAGTGTCCGTCGCGTGCTGCTCATGCAGACATGCTCAAGTTCGCTTTAAACACAGTTTTCATTTCTCCCGGGCAGAGATCTCTGTAAGTAGGTAGGGTGGTGGAATGTTTCACTGTGTGAGAGTCTGCCAGGAAGTTTTGCAGTGCGGTCCCGTCTTGTTCTTCCCAGAGAGGGTGATAGTTCTGCTGACTCCCAGCCCTCACAGGCTCTAGGGATTGAGGCTGTTTCTGTGGAACGCCTTCCACGGCCTGCGAGGTGCACAGAGGGGTCTCAAAAAGCTTCCAGGTTGCATCTTCCCACGGACTGATGCTGAGCGTGTTCTCATCTCCCATCTGGATGTTTTCTTTGGTGAAGTATCTTTTCGGATTTCTTGCCTTTTTATTTTTATTTGTTTATATATATTTTTTGAGACGGAGTTTTGCTCTTTCACCTAGGTTGGAGTGCAGTGGCATGATCTCGGCTCACTGCAACCTCCCCCCACACACTTCGCTTCGGGTTCAAGCAATTCTCCTGCCTCAGCCTCCAGAGTAGCTGGGACTACAGGCGCCCGCCACCATGCCCAGCTAATTTTTGTGTTTTCAGAAGAGATAGGGTTTCACCATGTTGGCCAGGCTGGTCTCGAACTCCTGACCTCAGGTGATCCACCCGCCTTGGCCTCCCAAAATGCAAGGATCACAGGTGTGAGACCCCGCACTGGCCTCTTTTTATTTTTAATGGAGTGGCTTGTTTTCTTATTTCTGGGTCTTGGGAGTTCCTCATGGATGCTGGATTTCAGTCTCGTCTCAAGTGTATGTGTTTTGTAGATGTTTTCCGTAGGGACCAGCCCCACAGGGTTGGTGGGTTTCTCCCCATGTGCAGAGATGAGAGAGCATAGAAATAAAGACAAAAGACAAAGACATAAAAGAAAAGACAGCTGGGCCGGGGGACCACTACCACCAAGACTCGGAAACCGGTAGTGGCCCCGAATGTCTGGCTGTGCTGATATTTATTGCATACAAAGCAAAAGGGACAGGGTAAAGGGTGTGAGTCATCTCCAATGATTGATAAGGTCTCATGAATCACATGTCCACCGGATGGGGGGCCCCTCCCTGTTTGGCAGCCGAGGCAGAGAGAGAGAGAGAGGAGACAACTTACGCCATTATTTCTGCATATCAGAGACTTTTAGTACTTTCACTAATTTGCTACTGCTATCTAAAAGGCAGAGCCAGGTGTACAGGATGGAACATGAAGGCGGACTAGGAGAGTGACCACTAAAGCACAGTGTCACAGGGAGACGGTTAGGCCTCCGGATAACTGCGGGCGGGTCTGACTGATGTCAGGCCCTCCATAAGAGGTGGAGGAGCAGAGTCTTCTCCAAACTCCCCCGGGGAAAGGGAGACTCCCTTTCCCTGTCTGCTAAGTAGCGGGTGCTTTTTCTTGGCACTGACGCTACCGCTAGACCATGGTCCGCCTGGCAACAGGTGTCTTCCCAGACGCTGGCGTTACCGCTAGACCAAGGAGCCCTCTGGCGGCCCTGTCCAGGCATAACAGAAGGCTCACACTCTTGTCTTCTGGTCACACCTCACTATGTCCCCTCAGCTCCTATCTCTGTATGGCCTGGTTTTTCCTAGGTTATGATTGTAGAGCAAGGATTATTATAATATTGGAATAAAGAGTAATTGCTACAAACTAATGATCAATAATATTCATATATAATCATATCTATGATTTATATCTAGTATAACTCTTGTTATTTTATATGTTTTATTATACTGGAACAGCTCGTGCCCTCAGTCTCTTGCTTCGGCACCTGGGTGGCTTGCCGCCCACAGTTTTCCTGCTGTATTCTAACTGCTGACTCAGGTGAACTTGGCAGGGGCGTGGCTGGGAACTGGAACCTCCTGCAGACCAGTGGAGGCCGCAAGCAGAAGCTCTCGGCTCCTTCCCTTCCCCGACGCTGGGGGCCGAGGGTCTTTCTCTGACCCTGCCCCCTTTCATGTTACCAGTGGAAGGTGTCCAGGTTCTTGGCATTTTGAACAAAGAATTGGACAAAACACACAAACAAAGCAAGGAAAGAATGAAGCAACAAAAACAGAAATTTGTTGAAAATGAAAGCACTCTCCACAGGGTGGGGGCGGGCCGAGCACGCGGCTCAAGGGCCGCGGTTACAGATTTTTCTGGTGTTCCAATATCCTCTAGAGGTTTACCGTGGGTTACTTGGTGTACGCCCTGCATAAACGAAGAGGATGAAGTCAAAGTCATTTTCTCGGCTGAGCATGGTATCACACCTGTAATCCCGGCACTTTGGGAGGCTGAGGAGGGTGGATCACCTGAGGTTGGGAGTTCAAGACCAACTTGACGAACACGGAGAAACCCTATCTCTACTAAAAACACAAAATTAGCCGGGTGTGGTGGCAGGTGCCTGTAATCCCAGATAGTCAGGAGGCTGAGGCAGGAAAATCACTTAAACCTGGGAGGCAGAGGCTGCAGAGAGCCAAGATCGCGCCACTGCACTCCAGCCTGGGCAACAACAGCGAAACTCCGTCTCAAAAAAAAAAAAAACAAACAAAAAAAACCCCAAAGTCATGTACTTGGTATGAGCCCTATGTAAACCCTGTGTAAACAGAGAGGATGGAATGAAGCTACAAAGCCATTCACCTTCCCGTCATCGTTGGTGTTTCCATTTGATTTGGTTCTACGATGCCCTTAGGCTCCCTGCCTCCAGGCACTCTTCTCCTGCCTCACTCTCACTCCAGAGGACTGGCAGTGCTGGCCTCCCTGGCAGAACCCCCACCCCTGACCAGAGGGGTCTGGGTGGCGTGCTCCGAGGCCACCTGCTGCTCCTTGCTCAGTGTCCCTGAGTGCTCTGTGGGGACACAGAGAGGTCACTTGGGAGGTTCCAGCCTCTGCTAGCCCGTGGCGCCTTCCTGGCGTCATTGCCCCCCGCACACTTATACAACCAGTGATAAGGCGGTATCCAATGCCGTAATCCTCTCCAGGGCCAGCTCAGCCCTGTCCGGTCCCATCTGGTCCCTGGCCTGCTTGCTGGGAGCCCAGCTGGGGGCTGTATCGGAGGTGGTGGGGGTCTGGAGTGAGGGGTGTCCAGGCCTGTCTCACAGTGTGGGGGCACAAGCTCTGCCCTGGACACTCTGCCACTGTGACCCTACCCCCATGTTGGGGGTGAGAGAAGGGGGCTTTCTGGGTGGCCAGACCCCAGGAGAGGGGCCTAGCCAGACCAACCCTAGCCCAGCTGCCTGCAGCTGCACCCCAAGGGCCCTGGCTCAGCCCAGCCAGACAGAGTGTGGACAGAGGGGCTTGGGTGCGAGTCCAGACAAGCCAGGACAAGTCTCTGCTGTGGCCTGGCAGGGGCCCCGTGATTGGTGACATGTCTGGCAGGCCTGGGGGACAAATCCTCAGCCCAGGTGCGTCAGGCCAGAGCCTGGCTGTCTGGAGCCCTCCAGGAAATGAACCCCGGGGCTGCCGGACACCCGAGTGACTGTGCCAAACAATGGACAAGGGGGCTGGAGTCTCAGAGCCGAAGTGCCTTCCGCTTCCATCGGCTCCGCCCAGGAGCAGGTGCACCCAGGCGGTGGCCTGGGCTATAAAGCTGGCCCCCTGGGGCTTGGGGACTCAGCACCAGGGGTTGGAGGGCAGGCCAGGGGATGACTTCGTTCCTGCTCAGCACAATCCTAGCCCTGCTCTGGGCGCCCATGGCTCAGGCTGAGGTTCTGCTGCAGCCTGACTTCAATGCTGAAAAGGTACCAGGGGCCTCTGCTGTCCTGCGGCGGGTGGGAGCTGGGCCCCTGCCGGAGACAACGTGATAGTTGTGACAACTGCCTTTCCTGGGGCGCTTGCTCTGTGCCCGGCCAGGCACGTGCTATAGGCCCACTCTTCGCTTAATCCTAAACCAACCTGCGAATGGATCATTACCGCACCCACTTCACAGCTGGGAACTGAGGCTCACAGCTGCACTGTGACCTGCCCGAGATGAGTTCACGTCCACCTGGGCTCAGCTCACACCCAAGAGAGGGCCACTCCGAGACCCCTTGCTGTGTGACTTCTGGGTTGTCCCCTGGGTCCCTGGGTAAGGAGGGCCCTGTTGCTGGCTGTCCTGGCCTGCGGGTGACTAAGCCCCCGGCAGTTCTCAGGCCTCTGGTACGTGGTCTCCATGGCATCTGACTGCAAGGTCTTCCTGGGCAAGAAGGACCACCTGTCCATGTCCACCAGGGCCATCAGGCCCACAGAGGAGGGCGGCCTCCACGTCCACATGGAGTTCCCGGGGTGAGCTACTTGGGCTGGGCTGCCTGGGCTGGGCTAGGGGGGCCGAGGTAGCTGGGTGCCATGAGTGAGCCGGCTGTGCACCCCCAGGGCGGACGGCTGTAACCAGGTGGATGCTGAGTACCTGAAGGTGGGCTCCGAGGGACACTTCAGAGTCCCAGGTCGGTCCTACCTCATCCGCCTTCAGGGGTGCTGGACGCCGCTTCTCTGGGGGTGACGTGGGGCTGACTTTGTCCATCCGTCTCCAGCCCCCTGTCCGCCCTCCCCGCCCCTCCTCTGTCCTCGGGGAACAGGCTCACAGCCCAGCAGCAGGGGCAGGCATGGGTGGGGTCGGTGGCCGGGCCCATCCACTTCTCCAGCCTGATCGGCCGCCTGCCTCTCTGCAGCCCTGGGCTACCCGGACATGCGCATCGTGGACACAGACTACAGCTCCTTCGCCGTCCTTTACATCTACAAGGAGCTGGAGGGGGCCCTCAGCACCATGGTGCAACTCTACAGTGAGTGCCTGGTGCCTGTCCCACCTCCTCGCACTGGCCCCTCCCCAACTTCCCACAGGCCCCGCCCCAACCCGTTCTGGCCGCCCCCCCACCTCCCCCGGCGGCCTGCCGGCCGGCACCTCCTCACAGGCCCCGCCCCTCCTCACAGGCCCCGCCCCTCCTCACAGGCCCCGCCCTCACCTCCTCCGGGGGGGCCCCCCCCCGCCTTTTAGGCCGAGTTTAGGCCCCGCCTCCTCATCCCCCGGCCCTCCCCTTCTGGTGCTGCCCCATGCCCTCTCCTGCTGTGACCTTCTCACACACTCCTGGCCTGGCCAGGACCAGGTGGGGTGGGAGCTGGACCCGCGGTGCTTTGGATGTGGAGGAGGTTGGCTGGGGTGGGGGGGCCCGCGGTGCATGCTCCTCTCTGGCCTCCTGAGAGTGGTGCCTGGCCCTTCCCTGCCTGGATTCGCTGCCTGAGCTCTGGGGCTGGGGCTGAGGTTCTTTTTTTTTTTTCTGAGACGGAGTCTCACTCTGTCGCCCAGGCTGGAGTGCAGTGGCGCGATCTCGGCTCACTGCAACCTCCGACTCCCAGTTCAAGCAATTCTCCTGCCTCAGCCTCCCGAGAAGCTGGGACTACAGGTGCCCACCGCCACGCCCGGCTAATTTTCTGTATTTTTAGTAGAGACGGGGTTTCACCGTGTTAGCCAGGATGGTCTCAATCTCCTGACCTCGTGATCCACCCTCCTCGGCCTCCCAAAGTGCTGGGATTACAGGCGTGAGCCACTGCACCCGGCTGGGGCTGAGGTTCTTTAACTCCTGGGGACTCCCCGGGTGGAGCCGACGGAGTGAGGATGGAGGCTTCCGGGCTGCAGGGAAAGATGCTCAAGGGGGAGTAGGGCCCAGGAGGACAGCCAGACCACCTCAACCTCCCGGACATCTTGGTGTGAATTGGGGAAAGGGGCCCCAAGTTTCCTTCAGCCAGGCAGGAGCTTTTGCAGCACACAACCTGCCCCAACCCAGGGTGGTGGCCTTGCTGTCGGCCCTCAGGGAGGTGGAGTGAGGCCAGGAGACCCCCTGCTGCACTCCTGTGAGCTGCTGGGCTCACAGTGACTCTGCTCTGTCCAGGCCGGACCCAGGATGTGAGTCCCCAGGCTCTGAGGGCCTTCCAGGGCTTCTACCCGACCCTGGGGCTCCCCGATGAAAGGATGGTCATGCTGCCCAAGTCAGGTACCCTGGCAAGCCCTGCCCCGCCCCATACCCCCAGCCTCGCCCTCCCTTCCTTCCCCTCACAGCACAGGCAGTGTGCGGGCAGCAGGTGGTCTTCTCTTCTAGGGGTGGGCTGGCAGCCCCTGCAGCCCCTCCCCCTTGTCCCCCAGCGCAGACTATGGGAGGGCTTTGGGCAGCACTGGGAGGGAGGCTCTGGACTCTACTCTCTGGGGATGGTGGGGCTGTCCAGTGGCCTTTGGCACCCAGGGGTTGGGGGCTGCGGGAAGCGAGGGCAGTCCTGGCCGTCACCATCTCATGGATGTCTTCCTCCCCACAGACGTATGCAACCCTGAGAGCAAGGAGGCGCCCTGACACCTCTGGAGCCCCGCCCCGGCCCTTCCCAGGTGGGTTCTCCAGGCCCTGCAGGGGCTGCCCTGGTGGCCTCTCCCCTCCCTATTGCAGCTTGACGTCTGCTTGTGTCTGCCCCATGCCCGCCCAGCTGTTCTGCCTGGCGACCCCACGCTGCAGGCCTCAGCTTAGACATCACCTCTCCCAGGAAGCCTCCCTTGACTTCCTAAGGTACCCATCACAGAGCACCACAAATGAGGCGACTTAAAACAGCAGAAGTTTGGCCGGCAGCAGTGGCTCACGCCTGTCATCCCAGCACTTTGGGAGGCCGAGGCAGACGGATCACCTAAGGTGGGGAGTTCGAGACCAGCCTGACCAACATGGAGAAACCCCGTCTCTACTAAAAATACAAAACTTAGCTGGGCGTGGTGGCGCACACCTGTAATCTCAGCTACTTGTGAGGCTGAGGCAGGAGAATCGCTTGAACCCAGGAGGCAGAGGTTGCGGTGAGCCAAGATTGCACCATTACAGTCCAGCCTGGGTGACAAGAGAAAAACTCCATCTCAAAACAAACAAACAAAACCAGCAGAAGTTTATCTCTCCCCGTTTTGGAGGCCAGAAGTCCAAAATCAAGATGTCCACAGGGCTGGCTCCTCTGGAAGCTCTGAGGGTGACTCCCTCCCTCACCGTCCCCCAGCTCCCACGGCTGCTGCTGTCCTGGGCGTTTCTTGAACTGTGGAAGCATCTGCCCTGTCTCTGCCTCCGTCCTCCCACGGCCACCTTCCTTCTGTGCATCTGTGTCCAAACTTCCTCCTAGTGTCTGTGCTGCCGAAGCGAGCGCCCCACGGCCCTCTTCTTATGAGGACGCCTGTCCTTGGATTCAGGGCCCGCTGTAAATGCAGGATGATCTCATCTCCAGATTCTAAACTACCGGTATCTGCAAAGACCATTTCCAAATAAGGCCACGTTCAGAGGTTCCAGGTGGGCCTGAAGTTTCGGGGACACGATTTAATCCACGGCTCTGTGTCCCCACTGTATCCACACAGCCCCTGGCTCCCTCCCCAGGGCAGGGTCCTACCTTGGAATTGTGGGATCCTTGTCTTCTCTCCCAGGGCCCAGACCACAGCCTTCGCGCGCAGTGCCCATCACAGGAGCCACGTGCGGGTGGGGTCTTGGGGAGACCTCCCCCTAAACCAGATGCCAGAAGACCGCTGGGTCCCTCGCCCGGGCTCACTGCCAAGAATTTGGGCACAACCACACGTCACACAGTCACTGGCGTCTGGAGGGACACTGGCCCTTCCTGGCGTGGCGGGAGGTGGTGGGGGGCTCTGAGGTGGGGCTGTTTCTCCTGCGTTTCCGCTGTGCTGCCGCTGCATTTCCTGCATCTCTGCTCCTCTCCATGAGCTTTGCCTCCACTCCCAGGGTCCTCTTCCTGGAGACTCACCATCCTGCCTGGGGACACTGGGGCTGTTCAGCTTTGCACAAGCCTGCACCAAAGTCTCCCTGCACACACCCGCTGGGTTGGGAAACATGGGGGTCAACACCAAATCGCCCTCCTCCACAAGGTTCTGTGGGCGGAACATGTAGCCCCATCCCCCCATGATCTTGAAGAAGCAGCTTTCGGGGTAGAGTGCCCCGCCTGGGCCACCACGGGTGACCATGGAGGCTGTGGGTTCTGTGGTGGCTTCATGGACATTCCAGGGCTTTCTTGCCACGCAGCCCCCTTCACTGAGGACCAGGCAGAGGCTGTGTCTCATTGCCAGTCAGCCAGGGACTGGGGCATGGCGCCGGGTCCTCCCCCGCCGGGGAAGGTGGGGAAGTGTTGGAACCAGGGACGGCCTCTGGGGCAGCCTCACGCCTGGGGCCTGTGGGGCAGCAGTGGTAGCTGGTGTGTGTTTCCAGGTTTGCAGGAGTTTTGGGAGCAGAATGAGCTCTCCCTGGCCTGTCTGTGGTGGCTTTGGAAGAGTGATGCCCAGCTTGTGGGGAGCAGGAAGGGCGTTTGTCGCGGGAGTGGGTGATGGAGTAGCCATGCATTTTCTATGCAGGTGGAGCCAAAGCAGCAGGCGCCTTCGCCCCTGGAGTCGAGACCCACAGCCCTCGGGGACCACCTGGAGCCTCTCCATCCTCCGCCCCCCACCTGTGGGATGCCTCTTTCTATTCAATAAACAGATGCTGCAGCCTCACGGCCCTCACCTCTTTGGACATGCCCTGGGGGAGGGCCCCTGCCTGACCCCGGCACTGCTGGGGAGACTGAGGCAGGGAGGCAGGTGTGAGAGGGCCCTGGCCGAGGGAGCAGGAGGCAGGGGTGAGAGGGCAGGAGGCAGGGGTGAGAGGCCCTGGGGAGGGGCAGGAGGCAGGGGTGAGGGGCCCTGGGTGAGGGGGCAGGGGACACGGGTGAGGGGCCCTGGGGAGGGGCAGGAGGCAGCAGCCACTCTTGGCCTGTGTGGGGGCTGCACCCACAGGAAGAGTGGAGCATCCTGGCCCAGTCCCTATGGGTCTGCAGTGCTGCGGGGAACTGGGCACGCTGTGAAGACGGCCCAGCCACTGGGGCTCTGCTGGGCACACAGGCCTCGGGGCGGTGGGGGAGCTGGGGGAGCTGCAGGAGGCCGGGGAGTTAGGCTCAGGGAAGGAGGCCTCTCCCGGTGTGGGGAGCTCGTGGGGACGCTGGTGCCCGGCTAGCCACTTCCTGTTAGCGGCATTTTCTTCTCCGCTGAGTCTGTGTCGGCTGCTGGGCCAGGCGCACATTGGCAGGCCCAGAGAAGGTAGATGCCGGAGACAAAGATTCTTTCCTCCCGAAAATGATCGGGTTTTTAAAAGTCTCAGTAGAAGTCCCGGCTCTGGAAGGGTTGCTGAGGGCAGGAGGCCCCTCCCCTGGCATGGTTTTGCCCCCCACCACTGATGTGATCATGGGCACCTGGTTTACACCCCTGGAAATGGGTCACTGTTTTGGCCAGGGGACTGCCAGCCAGCCGGGGCGCTCCACAGCAGACCCACAGACATAGGTAGCTACCCCGTGTACTCCTCATTTCAAAGATCAGGAAACTGGCCCAGCATGGTGGCTCACGCTTGTAATCCCAGCACTCTGGGAGGCTGAGGCGGACGGATCACCTGAGGTCAGAAGTGCCAGACCAGCCTGGCCAACGTGGCAAAACCCCGTATAAAAATACGACTTATCTGGGCATGGTGGCGCACGCCTGTAATCCCAGCTACTCAGGAGGCTAAGGCAGGAGAATCGCTTGAACCCAGGAGGCAGAGGCTGCAGTGAGCCGAGATTGTGCCGCTGCACTCCAGCCTGGGCGATGGAGCAAGACTCTGTCTCAAAAAAAAAAAAAAAAAAATCAAGAAACCAAGGCACAGAAGGGTTGGGTAACTTATCCAAGGCTGCACAGCCAGGAAGAGGCCAGGCTGGCTGCAAGCCTGGGTGATCAGGCTCCAGGGCCGGGCTCCGCACTGCCCCTGGGTGGTGATGTCTGGTGCAGCAGAGGCCCTCCCCACTGTCACTCTGGTTGCTGGCGCTGTCCCTCTGGCCTCCGGAGCCCTGACTGCCCACTGTGTCTGGCACACATTTCAAAGGGCCGGGCGTGGGGTGGCACAGGAAGGTGCTGGAGGCTCTGGTCCGTTGCCCATCAGTGCCCACGGCCCTTGCAGCGCAGGCCAGAATGAGCCCAAAAGAACAAGCGTCATGTGGAGTGGGGTGGGGGCCACCGAGCCCCAGGTGGTGTGGGTGGGGCTCCTCCTCCTCTCAGGCCCCCAGACGGCCCCAGCAGCGTCCACCGCTGTCCACACATCAGGAGGGTGACTGGGCAGGCTGCTGTCTAGGCCAGGCTAACCCCCGCGGTGGGCATGGGTGTCACCAGGGCCGGATGGCGCTTGTGCGGAAACCCACGTCTCTGAGCAGCCAGCAGCCAAGCTGTCCTGATGACGTTCCCGGGTGGGCGCACAAGCCTGCTCTGTCCGTGTATAATCGGCCCAGGCTGTGCAGCAGGGGAGCCCGGAGCCCGGACCCCGCCATGGAGGCCAGGCTGCCGTGCACCATCCTGGGTGTCCTCGTGGTGCTCTGGGCACAGGTGGCAGCAGCCATGGTGGAGCTGGACCGGCAGAAGGTGGCTTCTCCTTCTTAGTTGGTGGGGCTCCTCCTACACCCCCAGCCCCGCAGGCTCAGGGAAGGAGGCCTCTCCCGGTGTGGGGAGCTCGTGGGGACGCTGGTGCCCGGCTAGCCACTTCCTGTTAGCGGCATTTTCTTCTCCGCTGAGTCTGTGTCGGCTGCTGGGCCAGGCACACATTGGCAGGCCCAGAGAAGGTAGATGCCGGAGACAAAGATTCTTTCCTCCCGAAAATGATCGGGTTTTTAAAAGTCTCAGTAGAAGTCCCAGCTCTGGAAGGGTTGCTGAGGGCAGGAGGCCCCTCCCCTGGCGTGGTTGGCAGGCTGGTGAGCTGTACTGCCCGAGACAACTGTTCTCTGGCGTTTCTCACCCCGCCTCGCCCTGCAGGCTTTCTCTTCCAGGCCCCTGCTCCTGGGTCCTGCCCCTGAGGTCAGGCAGGGCCTGTGGTTCCTCCCCACATGCCCCAGGAGCCCCAGGGCCTGTTCCTCGGCTCTAGATGGCCCGGTGGGGAGCGGCTGCCCTGTCGGCATTGCTGTCTGATGGCCTGAAGGGACCCCTTGGAGGGACACACGCCTGGGGACAGTGGGCTCACAGATGTCTTGCTGCTTTGCCACCGAGCCTCACGGCCATCTGCTGACCTCTCAGAGCCCAGCAGACCCCTGCCCGGGGGTTCGTGGAATGCCCCTGGGGGTCTCAGACCCACTGCTCAGCTCTTGGCCGGGCTCTGTCTCTCTCTAGATTGGAGGATTCTGGCGTGAAGTCGGTGTGGCCTCTGATCACAGCCTGGTGCTGACGGCCCCGAAGCGGGTGGAGGGCTTGTTCCTCACCTTGAGCGGGCGTAACCTGACCGTGAAGGTCGCATATAACAGGTAAGAGGCCTGGGGGCTGCCGGAGAGGAAGAGGCACGCATGGCCGGGGACTGAGCATGGGTCGCTGCACCCGCTGCAGCGCGGGGTCTGGGCTGAGTGCCGTCCTGCTGGAGGGCCAGCATTCCCTGTGCCCGCCTGCCTGGGACCTCGACCCCCAGGCTCCTGGATCTGCATTTTCTTCTAAATATAAGCATAGTGTTTTAATGAAGCCCCGTGAACTTAGAAGGAAGGAAAAGGAGTGTGGGACAGGTGGCTGGCTGGAAGGAACAGAGCCCCCAGGGGAAGGCCAGTGCAGCCCCCACCTATCACATTCCCCGCCTCATCCTGCTTCAGGCCCTGGGATGCTCCACAGTGCTGCCTGTGCCCTTCCTAAAGACACGGCCCCACTCCGGGAAGGAGCCCAGCAGGCGGGACACAGGCTGGCATTTTCCCGATGGGCACTTTGCTGCCTTTCAGCTCAGGAAGGTGTGAGATAGAGAGGATCATGGGCTCAGAAATAGACACTACGGGAAAATTCGCTTTTCCTGGTAAGTGCAGTTGCCCCGTCATGGCAGCTGGAGCCCAGCTGTGCACACAGCTACTCCTTATTGTTCCCTATGCTGTTCCCTGCACTGTTCCCTGCACTGTTCTCCATGCTATTCCCTTCGCTGTTCTCTGTGTTGTTCCCCATGCTGTTTGCTGCACTGTTCTCTGTGCTGTTCCCTGCACTGTTCCCTGTGCTGTTGCCCATGCTGTTCCCTGCACTGTTCCCAATGCTGTTCCCTGCACTGTTCCCCATGCTGTTCCCTGCACTTTTCTCTGTGCCGTTCCCCATGCTGTTCCCTGTGCTCTTCCCCATGCTGTTCCCTGCACTGTTCCCTGTGCTGTTCCCCAGGCTGTTCCCTGTGCTCTTCCCCATGCTGTTCCCTGCACTGTTCCCTGCGCTGTTCCCCATGCTGTTCCCTGCACTGTTCTCCATGCTATTCCCTGCACTGTTCCCCATGCTGTTTCCTGCATGGTTCCCTGCACTGTTCCCTGCACTATTCCCAATGCTGTTCCCTGCACATTTCATGCCCCAGACCTTCCCATTCTCCCACCAACACACTGGATCATCCTTCAAAAGCTTCCGTAATGTCCCCAACCACTCAAGTGCCGGGACTGGGTGGGGGCAGGGTGGAGTTAGACCCTGCAGACCCTGGCCTTCGAGGTCCGTCCCCCTCAGAGGTCTCCCCCAACGCCATGGCCGGCTCCTGAAGGCCACAGAGAGATCCACGTGCTGGCCACCAACTACGAGGGCTACGCCATCCTGCGTGTGTCCGTGACGTGGCGGGGCAGGAACTTCCGCGTCCTCAACTATTTCAGTAAGCTTGGCCCTGGGGGGCTCTGCCCAGCTGCCGCCCTCCCAGGGACTGCCCGCCCAGCCCCCCTGTGCCCCACAGCTCGGAGCCTTGAGGACGAGGACCGGCTGGGGTTCTGGAGGTTTCGGGAGCTGACAGCAGACACTGGTCTCTACCTGGCGGCCCGGCCTGGTGAGCCCAGGGGCCTTGGGGTGGAGGCTGGGCTGGGCCCTGTTGGTTGACTCTGCAGCCCCTCATGCTGGCCTATCCGGCAGGACGGTGTGGTGAGCTCCTGAAGGAGGTGAGCCTGACCCCCGACCCTGGCCTGCGCTGAAGTCCCCGGGCCCCTGGCCCAGTCCCTGGCCCTGTCAAGAGCCCCCTGTGGCTCCACCTCCCGGCCCTGGGGTGGGGCCTGTTCACCCCTTCCTGTGAACAGACAGCAAACACCACTGGTGGGCAGCTCCAGAGATGAGTCTGTCTCCTGGTTTGGAAAGAGCTGGAGCCTCCAGGGTGGTGACCCTAGGCTGCCAGGCAGGGACCCTGGGAGGCTGGGGTCACGGGGTGCAGAGCTGAGTGGGGCAGGGGAGCAGAAATGGCGCCTTTTCTTCGGTGTTCCGTGCAGGACTGCTGGCTGCTTCAGCCCCTGAAGGTCCTGTCGGGGGCAGGGCACAGGTCCTGCGGGCACTGCCTCAGGGCTCCCACGCTGGGCACTGCAAGAACCCAGTGTCTCCCTCACCTCGCTTTGTCTTGGCCCTAGAGGTTGGGCCTGTTACCCCATTTTGCAGATTGAGAAGGCGCTCAGGGAGCTGGGTGCTTTGTGCAAAGCCAGGCAGCGAGGACAGAAGTTCCCGCCACGTGGCCTTCATCGCTGCCCATGGGGCGGGCCTCCAGAGACCACACAGGCCCGAGCCCCTGCACTTTTGTGTCGCAGGAGCTGATTTAATGGAGTTCGTGCCTCAGACCGCGAGGTTCGGAGCCCCCGCCCACCCCGGCCCCTCCTGGGCACCCTGCCCACCAGGTCACCTGCACCTGCTCTGAATAAACTGTGAAGTCAAGCCACTGCCTGGTGTGTCTTTCTGGAGGGCCGATGGGTGGCAGGTGTGGGAGGATTTGCCCGCCCGAGGTCTGTGTGTTTTCCGTGGCTACTGGACAAACAGCGTGGCTCACGTGCAAGGCAGCAGCCCCTGCCCTCCCGCCCTGCCAGGGTCGTGGTCAGGCTGCCCCAGGGTATAGACCACAGACAGAAACAGGGCTCCTGGTGGAGTCTCAGCAGGTCTCTCAAATGCATGGAGGCCACACCCCTCCTGCCTGCATCCTCCATGGCTCCCCACTGCCCAGGGCTCCAGGCTCACGGCCCGCGCCCAAGGCCCTACCTGATAGGCCCCGCTTCCGGCCTCCCTGGACCCCCAGCTGCCCAGCCCTGCTCAGTGGCCACTTCCGCAGTGGGCTCTCACCCCGTGGCCTCGGCTGCCACCAGCCAACTGCATCGCTTTCTCCTCCTGCCTGGGCTGGGACACGGGAAGGGCAAGGAAAGTGGCAGTCAGCCCGGAGGTTCTGTGCCCAGGCCCCTGGGGATCAGCCGGTCCCCCACATATGCAGGTGAGACAACCCGGGCTTACGAGAGTGGCTGCCTCGTGGGGGCGGCCGAAAGTGATACCTGAGGTCGAGTGGTGCCAGGGGCTGTGGGGGAACAGCCCGAGTGGGGGGACCTCGCCAGCCCCCAGCACAGCCGGGACACCAGAAAGGCCCTGCTAGGAACAAGGACTGCACCCTAGATGCGCCTCAAATCCAGAACCGTGCCCCCGAGACCCACAGGAGGGACATGTAGAAGCCGCATTCTGACAAGTTAGGGGCTCCTGGGAAACAGCTATGACTTTGTGCAGCTGTGCCTGGCCGAAGCCCACGGGTTCAAGGAGCTTAGCCTGGACTTGGATTTCCTGCCGGAGGGGCTGTCACTCTCACTGTCTGCTCAGGCTCCCGTAACAAAATACCCCAGACTGGGCACCTTAAACAACAGAACTGTACTTCCTCACCATTCGGGAAGGTGGAAGTCCAAGATTAAGGTGCTGGCAAATGCAGTTTCTGGTGAGGGCTTCCTGCCCACTCGCAGAAGGCAGCCCCTCGCTGTGTCCTCACCTGGCGGGGAGCGCTCTCTGGGTGCCTCTTTTTCTCCTGATAAGGACACCAGCCTGTTAAATTAGGGCCACTCCCTTTGACCTCACTTAATCTCGATTGCCTCTTAAGGGTCCCATCTCCTGAAACAGTGACCATGGGATCTGGGGCTTCAACGCAGGAATTTGGGAGGGCAGAATTCATCCCAGAACAAAAGTCAGTGCTGTTTAGAGGGTGACAGTAGATGCAGGGCCACCATCATCAACAACGTCTTGCCCAAAAGTCACTGGACGTCCAAAGACAGAAAAATATGACCTATGTTAAAAAAAAAAAAAAGAAAAAGAAAAAAAAAGTTACTAAAAACTGACACCGAGAAGACCCAAAGTTGTATTCAGAAGATAAAGGTCTAAAACAGCCATTATAAGTAGTTAAAAGAAAAGCAAGATATACTCTAAGGAAAGAAATAGTGACATGATAGCATTAAAAGACTAATTGATAAAGAAAGAAGGAGTGAACGTAGGAGATCACATCAGGAAATCAACAGAGAAATGGAAACTATAAAAAAGAAAAAATTATGGAACTGAAAAGTACAATAAATGAAAAATTTACTGGAAGGACTAATAGGAGTTGGCCATGGCAAAAATAATGTCCATGAATTTGAGCACAAATCAATGTAAATTATCCAGTCTGAGGAACAGAGAAGAAAATGGTTGATAGCACCTCAAAGATCTGTGGGGCAAGATCAAAAATGTAAACTAGCCTGAGAAAGAGAAGAGAGTGAGAATAAATGAAGAAATAGTGGCTGACATTACCCAAACTTGATGGAAACATCAACTTAGATAGCCCAGAGGCTCGGAGAAACCCAGGCAGGATGAAAAAGAAAGTCTCACAAAAGTCACACCTGGGGACATTATAGTCAAGGCACTGCCAACCAGTGATTTGGATAAAAATTTAAAGGGATTTGTGGGTAAAAGACAGGGCACATCCAGGCTTGGTGGCTCACATCCGTAATCCTGTAATCTCAGCACTTTGGGAGGCTGAGTCAGGAGGATCACTTGAAGTCAGGAGTTTGAGACCAGCCTGGGCAACATAGTGAGACTTTGTCTGTCTTTAAAAACAAACAAAAAAAGACAGGGCATGATATAGTTTGGCTCTGTGTCCCCACCCAAATATCATGTGGCATTATTGTAATGCCCAATGTTGGAGGTAGGGCTTGGTTGGAGGTGATTGGATCATGGGGGCGGATTTCCCCTTGATGTTCTTGTGACAGTGAGTGAGTTCTCAGGAGATCTGGTTGTTTAAAAGTGTGTAGCACTCCCCCTTTCATTCTCTCTCCTACTGGCCATGTAAAGATGTACCTGCTTCCGCCGGGCACGGTGGCTCACACCTGTAACCCCAACACTTTGGGAGGCCGAGGCGGGCGGATCACGAGGTCAGGAGATCGAGACCACCCTAGCTAACACGGTGAAACCCCGTCTCCACTAAAAATACAAAAAATTAGCCAGGCGAGGTGGCGGGCGCCTGTAGTCCCAGCTACTCGGGAGGCTGAAGCAGGAGAATGGCATGAACCCCAGGGGGTGGAGCCTGCAGTGAGCCGAGATCACGCCACTGCACTCCAGCCTGGGCGACAGCGAGACTCTGTCTCAAAAAAAAAAAAAGATGTACCTGCTTCCCCTTCAACTTCAACTATGATTGAAAGTTTCCTGAGGCCTCCACAGCCGTGATTCCTGTACAGCCTGAGGAACCATGAGCCAATTAAACTTCTTTTCTTCATAAATTACCCAGTCTCAGGTAGTTTTTCATAGCAATGTGAGAATGGACTAATACAGGGCATAAATGGGGGGACACAATGGCTGTCTTCTCATGGCAGATGGAAACCAGGAGATGACTATAGGCCGTCTTTACATTGATGAAAAAAAAATCAACGCGGAGCTCTTTATCTAGGACAAATATCCTTCAAAACTGAGGGTTAAATAAACATACTTTTAGACAAATGGAAGTGGAGGGAATTTATCTCTAACACAGCTTCAGCACAATAAATACATGCCAAGGATGTTCCTCAGGCAGAGGGAAATGACTCTGGACGGCCACTCAGGTCTGCAGGAAGAAGATCCGTGTGACAAGTGGGGACCAAGTGAGCCCATTGGAACCTGCATTCCTTTTCCTCCACTTGGTTACTTAATTATATCAGCATGGACTCAGCTGTTCCTGTTTCCTTCCATAGCTTACAGTTTATGACAATGATTTCTACCCAATAGGAGTGCCTTCAAAGTGGCTTCAGAGTGTTGTTGGTACATTCCCTGATTCCTCGAGCACATTTTTGCTTTTTGGCACAAAAAACATTCCAAGTTCCTCTTACGTTTTCTGTACACAGGCTTTGAATAATTCCCCAGAGTCCTGGTTCCTTTTCGTATAGAATGGTGTTGGGAAACCAAGCTCTGAGTGTTCGGTGTGCTTTCACTTTTACTGGGTCTGATTGTGTCTAAACCTTCTCAACAGACAGAGCCCAGACTTTCCTTCCTCCCCTTTCTCCCTCCTTCTTCTTCCCCTCCCCTCCCTCCCTCCCTCTCTCTCTCCTTCTTCCCTTCCCCTCCCATTTCTCCCTCCCTCTCTCCCTCCTTCCTCCCCTCCCTGCCCTCCCTCCTTTCCCTCCTTCCTTCCCTCCTCCCTCTCTCCTTCCCTCCCTGCCTCTCCCCATCTGTCTACCAAAATCCGAGTTCACATGGATACTTCCAATTCCAATGGATCGCCACAGGGTTCACTCTGATCTCTCCCTTTTCTATATGTCTATATTTAGAATTCTCTTTTCCAACACAGAGAAACCCATTATCCTTGATATAGTTACTCATTTGGTCCCTTCTAGAGCACATGGAAAGTAGGATCAGAATTGCTCACCCAAACCACTGTTAGTCATGAGCCTGCCCGCTAGAGCTTGGGATGTGTTTACAGCTCTTTCTGCCGTTAGCCCGAGAATGCAGAGAAAAACTGCTGTGTTCAGAAGTTACTGGGGACAGTCCTTTCCCCTTCAGAGTGGCTGTCATTTATTTATAATGCAACTGTATCCCATGTTAGGAATTTGTTTATTTTACTTTTGAGTATAATATACCAAATTACCTTGATTCCAAAGTCAAAACTGTACAAAAACGTTTACTCAGAAAAAGTCTAACTTCATCCCCCCACTCTGTTTCAGCTCCACACCCCGGCAGGGAACTAGACTCTGAGGTTTATCCTTTGTTTTTTTTTGTTGGTTTGTTTGTTTTTTGAGACGGAGTCTCCCTCGGTCACCCAGGCTGGAGTGCAGTGGCGCAATCTTGGCTCACTGCAACCTCTGCCTCCCGGGTTCAAGCGATTCTCCTGCCTCAGACTCCCGAGTAGCTGGGATTACAGGTGCGTGTCACCACACCCAGCTAATTTTTGTACTTTTAGTAGAGATGGGGTTTCACTATGTTGGCCAGGCTGGTCTCGAACTCCTGACCTCAGGTGATCCACCCGCCTCGGCCTCCCAAAGTGCTGGGATGACAGGCGTGAGCCACAGCGCTTCGCTTGGCTGATGGTGTGTGCTGTTTTGTGGCTACCTCGGGAACCAGCCTCCCGCAGCCCTTAGGGACACTAGTGGGGCTGGCGGGTGTTTCCTCCTCACAGGCCTGGCCCAGCTGCTCGGCTTCCTCCTTTTTGTATTTTTATTTTATTTTAGAGATGGGGTCTTGCTCTGTCACCCAGGCTGGAGTGGAGCGGCACGATCACAGCTCACTGCAGCCTCAACCTCCTGGGCTCAAGCAATCCTCCCACCTCAGCTTTCTGAGTAGCTGGGACTACAGGAGCACGCCACCATGTCCAGCTAATTTTTAAATTTGCTTGTACAGACGAAGTCTTGCTATGTCGCCCAGGCTGGTCTCAAACTCCTGGACTCAAGCGATCCTCCCGCCTCAGCCTCCCAAAGTGCTGGGACTACAGGTGTGAGCCACCGTGCCCAGCCATGGCTCCCTCCTGAAGGCTCCAGGCCTAGGTGTCCCGCCCCCTTGTTCTGTGGCTCAGCCCCTGGGCAACTCCTGCTTGCCATGGCTTTGGCTGGCACCTCCGTGGCCCCACTGCCCGGTCAGTCTTCGCAGGCCTGGCCCCCAGTAGCTGTGTGGTTTCTGCCTTCTTCCTGCACTCTGGTGGTCACAGGCCCTGCTGCGTGGGTACAGGGCAGGCGGCCAGGGCTGCAGTGTAAGCTCTGTGAGTGCAGGCGGCCCTGGGCACTGGAGCCTTGTTGCACGGACGTGCTCCTGGCACCCTTGTTGATGAATGAGCGAAGGTGTGTGGGAGTGAATCCCAGAGGGTGCAGGCCACGGCACTGGGGGAGGACCCTCTCAGCTGCCTCCCAGTGGGCTTCGGGGACTCAGATAGACCCTGACGAGCACCTCTGTCCTCTGCTCCCGGACGGGGGCTGCAGAGAGCTCTCAAGGGGCCTTGGGAGGCACAAGCAGGCCAGGGTCCCAGGGAGGGGAGGCAGGAGGCAGCAGGGCCGGATGGTGGGCTGCAGGGGTGGAAGGAACAGGACAGTCTGGTCTGGGGGTGCTGGCTGTGGGAGACAGAGGCCAGGCCACAAAGCAGAACGGTGGGTGAGCAGGAGGGGGTGGGAGCCTTTTTCAAAAGGCTTTCAGGGACTTTTTATATTTAACGATTGAAACAAAAGATATCGAAAACCGCAGCTCTTAAGAACCACTTGTTCTCGCCCTGGTTCCTCTCCTTGTGCTTGACCTTGGCCTCCTGCAGGGCCTGGCAGCGGCCAGCAGAGTCCCTGCTTCCCAGACTGGGCGAGGGAGAGCGTGGGTCCCCAGGAATGGGGGAGGTGGTGCGGCTGGCTTTAGGATGCCCATTCTGGAAACTTCTGGTGGAAGAAAGCAGGGATCAGTACAGTATGGTTGATGCACACACCCCAGACCCTCTCCCGGCTGTGCAGCTGGTCTGATCTGGGCTCAGAGGCTGCCACTGCTCAGTGCCCCCCTGGGTAATTTTGCAGGAGGCCAGGAGGGTTCCTGGCGGTTAGTGCCGCCCACATGGAGAAATTCAGAGCCATGTAAATGGGTCTCCAGGGCCTGGAGGGACTGCACACCCTGGGCCTGTGGCGCGGTGTGGACCTGGGAGGATGGGCGGCCTGCTGCTGGCTGCTCTTCTGGCTTTGGTCTCGGTGCCCAGGGCCCAGGCCGTGTGGTGGGGAAGACTGGACCCTAAGCAGGTACTGTCCTCCTGGGGGTGGGGAAAGCTGGTCCTCAGGGGCCGGCCCCTCCTTTAAGGCCACACAGCTTCTGGGTCCCCAAGGCCAGCCCAGACCAGCATGGGCAGTGGGAAATGAGTTGGGCCAGCCCTTGGGGGGTCCCAAAGGCAGGAGCCTCAGGGCAGGAGGGGTGGATGCTGGAGAGTTGGAGGCTGGAGGACTGGAGAATTGGAGGCTGGAGACTGGAGGTTGCAGGGCTGGAGGCTGGAGGCCTGGAGGCTGGAGGGCTGGATGGTTGGAGGCTGGAGGCTGGAGGGCTGGAAAACTGGAGGCTGGAGGCTGGAGGGTGTAGGGCTGGAAAACTGGAGGCTGGAGGCTGTAGGGCTGGAGAACTGGAGGCTAGAGGCTGCAAGGCTGGAAGGTTGGAGGCTGGAGGGCGGGAGGGTTGGAGACTGGAGGCTGGAGGGCTGGAGGGCTGGAGGCTGGAGGGTTGGAGGCTGGAGGCTAGAGGGCTGGGGAACTGGAGGCTGGAGGCTGCAGAGCTGGAGCCTGGAGGGCTGGAGAGCTGGAGGCTGGAGGCTAGAGGGGTGGAAGGCTGGAGGGCTGGAGGCTAGAGGCTGCAAGGGTGGGGAGGGTTGGAGGCTGGAGGGCTGGATGGTTGGAGGGTGGAGGCTGGAGCCTGCAGGGCTGGAGGCTGGAGAGCTGCTGGCCATCACAGGAGCGGCCTCAATGCAGCTTCTTGGGCCCTGGTACGTGCTTGCGGTGGCCTCCCGGGAAAAGGGCTTTGCAGTGGAGAAGGATATGAAGAACGTCGCGGGGGTGGTGGTGACCCTCACTCCAGAAAACAACCTGTGAATCCTGTCCTCTCAGCACAGGTGAGTGGGGCGGGCCCTGCCAGGCCTTCCCATGGGCAGGACTGTGGCTCAGCCACATCGTGTACTTTGCACATCTGCTCCCGGGCACCGCGGCCTGGGGGCTTCCCACGGCCCCTCTGCACCCCCCTCGCTTTTCCCTCTGGGCTCTGTGCAGAGCCACCAGCCCTCTGCCCAGCTACTCACATCTGTGTCCCTGGGGCCTCCAGGTGGCACTCCCACCTTCAATACCGCGGGCAGGCACTGCTCTGACCACGCTCCTTCATGCATCCCTGTCCTGGGTCATCTGGGCTTCAGGCTGTGGTCAGAGCTGGGGAAGCCTGTCGTCTCAGCAAGCCTTTTTCGGGAATTCTGTTTAAAGGAGGGTAATGCATTTGGACCTAAGAACCACTGGTACTTTCATAACATAAATCCCCAAACAATATGGTCGTGGACGCTGTTGGCCAGACTGGCCCTGTGGCCTCAGGCCAGCGCACCCGACCACGTGCATGGCTGGTGGTGGCGTGCAGGGGTGGGGCGGGCCAGGCTGTGGGGCGGCCGTGCTACACAGGGGACAACTACAGGGCAGCCGGGCTGTGGGGGTAGCCGTGCTGGGGCAGGAGTCGGTGCCCGCCTCCCTTTGCAGAAGAGTGGCCTGCTGGGTGGCGTGGTGGGCGTCTACCCCCTGGCAGGCTGGCAGCAGAGCCAGGCCTGAACCACTGAGCCAGGCACGGGGCCCAGAGAGAAGAACCTGCCCTCCTCACCAGCGTGCTCTCCCCCTACACGCACCTGCAGAGTAAGGGCAGGGGCCCCACTGCACCCCCCGGGCCAGGCCTGGCCTCAGGGTGAGCTGGGACCAAGGGGCTCCAGGCTGAGGTGGCAGCTCCCACATGGCTTTCCTAGTTCTTATTGCTGTTTCTCCCACATGGACTCAGCCTCAGCTTCCTTCGTTGGAAAACGCCACTGCACCTTTGCTGGGTTTTGCTCACGCTGGGGACTGACCACTTAGGGAGCGCCGGCCCCTTCCCCAGAGTCGCAGGAGAACCCCCACCCCGCCCCCTCCTTCCCCCCAGTCGCGGGGGAACCCCCCCCCCCCCCCCGCCCTCCCCCCTGGTCCTGGGCAAACCCCCGCCCCGCCCCGTCCTTCCCCCGAGTCGCGGGCGAACCTCCCGTCTGTCGAGTCTCCTGTTGCGTCCTCAGCAGCATTCAGCGTTCCTGGTGGAGATCTGGCACTGAGGATCTCTCAGGAGGTGAACGGGAGTGTCCGCCCCTCTCAGGACTCCCGCGCCGTCCACTCCCCGAGAGCAGGTTTCCGGGCATCAGGGCATCCGGCAGAAGATGGAAGCTCTGGCCTCACTGCCGGCTGGCCTGGCCTGGACTCCTGGGCTCCGTCTCCTCTCACCGGGCCCCGGGATCTTGACCCTGAGTGGGTGACGGGCCCCTTCTTTTCCAGGCTGGAGGGGTGCAGCCAGAGTGTCGTGGAGCTAATAAAGCGAAACTCCGGATGGGTGTTTGAGAATCCCTGTGAGTCTGATGGCCACGGCCTCACCCAGGCGGTTCTTCCCTGCAGCATCCCCAGGCCCCTTGTGGGCAGGGACGGAGGGCTGACTCCACTCCCGAGTGCCAGGAGGCTACAGGGTCTGGTCTTGGGATTGGTGCCCATCCTGAGGGTGAAGAGAGGCCCCCGGACAAAGGACTGGAAGCTTACTCCCAGCAGGCTCAGACGCCAGTGGGGCCCAGCCAAGGTCCCCATAGATGCAGAAGGCGAGGGGCCTGTTCAGTGGCTGTCCACAGGGACAGGGCTGGGCCGGTGTGACCCAGCCGCTCCTCGTTCACACCCGGGACAGGCTGGGGCAGTGCTTGTCTGTCTGTCCGTCAGTGTCTGAAAGCCCCTTGATGCTGGTACCAGGTGGGGTCTGGGGTGGGGGACAAAGCTCGGGGGCTCTGGGTGTGCTTGGAGGGGTCTCCTGGGGTTGGGGGCTCTCACTTGAATTGGCCCCTCCGTCCCTGTGGCCAGCACCAGCTCAGCGGCCCCTGGACGGATACAGCAGCTGCTCTCCCCATGGCGGGGAGTTTTGTTTCCTAGCGATAGGCGTGCTGGAGCTCCGGGTGCTGGCCACCAACTTCAGAGACTATGCCATCATCTTCACTCAGCTGGAGTTCGGGGATGAGCCCTTCAACACCGTGGAGCTGTACAGTGAGTGTGCCGTGCGGGGCCCACGTGGGGAGCTGTGCGGTGGGTGGACCGCTCAGGGGCCATGTGGGGAGCTGTGTGGTGAGTGGGCCGCTCAGGACCACATGCAGGCCAAGTTCCCCCACCTTGAGGCTCGCTGCACTGGAGGTGGCCTTGGAAGGACCGGGGTCCTTCCCAGGGCAGGTGGCCTCCTCCCTGACCCTTCCCAGCCCCTCCCCGCCTCTCCCCAGCTCTCAGAGGTTGCTTCCCCCTGCACTGCCCTGGTGACCCCAGGTCGGACGGAGACAGCGAGCCAGGAGGCCATGGGGCTCTTCACCAAGTGGAGCAGGAGCCTGGGCTTCCTGTCACAGCAGCAGGCCCAGCTGCAGAAGGACCGTGAGTGTCCACCGGAGCAGCCACAGGGGAGGCTTGGGGCAAGTTCTGGAGCCCACAGGGCGTGATGGGGTGACACAGACCCTGGGGCTGATTCTGGTTCTGCCTGACTCAGTCGTCCTCAGGGAGTCAGGCAGGCTGAGGGGGTCTTCACCTGCCTCTGCCCAAAGTCAGGCCTGGGGGGCTGTTCCCCATGGCCAGGGAGTCTTGTGGGCAGGGCCCTGGGGTGCTGGGGAGACTCAGTCCTTTTTCACAGCCAGTCTTGCCTTCCCTTCTAGTCACCTGTGCTCACAAGATCCTTCCGGTAAGCCGCCGTCCTGAGCCTCACCCCGGCTCCCTTGGGGGTAGGGGGTTGGGGAGGCCACGCTACGCACAGTAGACGGGAGGACCCTCTGCCCAAGCCCACGGGGTTCGTGGCTCCACTGCCTCTAAGGCGGCTGAGGGTGTGGAGGGCGCCTCCGTGGTGGGCCCCTCACACTCCTCTTGGTTTTCAGTGAGTGCTGCGTCCCCAGTAGGGATGGCGCCCGCAGGGTCCTGTCACCTTGGCCAGTGTCTACCCACCTGGCTCAGCGGCTCCCGGGGCCCAGCACCAGCTCAGAATAAAGCGATTCCACAGCAAACCAAGGATGCTCTTGACTGGGGGCCAGCCGGGGAATTGCGGGGAGGATGGCGGGGGTCATCACCAAGGGCCAAGCCACAGAACCATAGAGCCAGCTGCAAAGAAGACGCGTGCCCAACCCAGTCCCTTGCCAGAGCCCCTCTGGGTCTTCGGACACCCAAACTCGGGCCTCGGCTCAGAGGTGGAGGCTGGTCAGGGGACACAGCCTGGGAGGGAGCCAGCAGTGACGTCCACCAGGACCATGGCTGGGGTGCCACAGGCTCCAAGGATTGCCCAGGACAAGAGAGACGTGGCTGGTGGGGCTCAGAGAGGCCCCTGACCCCCCAGGCTCAGGCTTCTCTGGGCTGGGGTTGTGGCTCTTGCCTGGGCAGGGAGGGGACCCCAGACGCCCGAGCCTGCAGGTCCTCCTGTGTTCTGATGGGCGTGGGGGGCTGCCTGCCATCCTGGGAGAAACACAGGCCATGGGGGCCTTGGGGCTGGATGCGGGGCTGGGGACTGTGAGAGGCTCATGGCTGGAGTGAGGCGAGGTGCACACAGATGCCTTGACCTGCCAGACTGGGCATGCACATGTGTGCACATGTGAGCACGCACTCACACATGCACACACACACACACTCATGGGCACGGGCACACAGCCCCGGCCTTCCCTTCGGTACCTGCTCAGGTGCTGGGTGCCAGGCCCTCAAGAAGGTGGCGGGGGCTGTGTGGGTGGCTGCCGCGCGGGGCTCCCCACGTCCACATCTGCCCCAGAAGGGCCACAACCAGCCCTTTGCCTGTGACCTGAGAGGTCTGGGATGAGGGCCAGGGCTTAATGAGTCTCAGGGGCACACACAGTGACCCCAGGCCGGGCACAGAGGGCAGGAGGGTCCTGGGGCCTCAGAGAGGCCTCTGTCTGCCAGGGCAGCCCAGGCCAGTGGTGACCACAGGGCGGGGCAGTGCTGGCTGTGCCGGAGTGTCTGAGGGTGGTCCCTGGGCGGGGAGAGGGTAGCAGAGCCCAAGGCCACACCTGCTGCCTCCCTCCCCTCCCTCCCCTCCATCCTCTCCCGACACAGGCTGGCAGCTCCAGGGAGGTTTAAACACTGGCCTTGGCGGCTGAGGGAGGAGGGTGAAGATGAGGCAGGGGCTGCTGGGGCTGGGGCTGGTGCTGGGGCTGGCTGCAGGGTCCCAGGTACAGGAGTGGTACCCCAGGGAGTCCCACACCCTCAACTGGAACAAGGTGAGCCATGCGCTGCTGGTCCCTGAGCCGGGAGCCGGCCCTGGAGCTGGAGCAGGTTCCTGCACAGTCTCCCGGCAGCCGCCCAGGAGCAGGGCTACCAGGAGTTCCAGGCACGGGCACTGCCCACCTGGCCTCTCCCACTGCAGCCTCCAGCAAGGGGCCCCGCAAGTTGCAGGGCAAAGGCAGGGAGCCTCGAGGGGGTTCAGGGGGGTCTGGGGGTCAGGGAGGGTCAGGGTGGAGGGACCCAGAGAGCTGTGGCCGAGAAGGTCGGGTGACGCCCAGAGTGCAGAGTACGTGTGGGGCAAGTGGGGCGTATTCTGTAGTGGGGGGGCCCGGGGACCTGCTGAGTGAGCCGTGGGAGCAGCACTCATTGGCACGGTGGTGCCCAGGGCACTGGGGTTGGCAGCAGGCAGAGTTGGGGGCCGGGCGCCGGCGGGAAGGGAAGTCGCCGAGCAGTACCCGGCCCCCAGGAGGCCACGTGGAAAGGAGCCAGGGCCTCTGAGGTAGGGGGTCTCCCACCTGCTGGTGCCCACGGCCCAGCCCTGTGCTGCCCGGGGTCCCTGACCAGCTGGGCACCTGCTTCTCTGCAGCCCTGCTCCAGTGGCCAGGGCTTGAGTGGCCGGGACCAAGGTGGCACCTGGGTGGGGCTGGGGCTCCGGCTCGCCGAAGGGTCGCTTGTCTCCTGGGTTCTCTAGCTGGGAACCTCGGGGGTGGGGACAGCCCCTGGGTGGCAGCTCCTGTCCCCGCCCACACACCCGCTGCTCAGTTTTCAGGGTTCTGGTACATTCTGGCCACGGCTATTGACGCCCAGGGATTCTTGCCGGCCAGGGACAAGAGGAAGCTGGGGGCGTCCGTGGTAAAGGTGAACAAAGTGGGCCAGCTCCGCGTGCTCCTCGCCTTCAGCCGGTGAGTGGGCAGCGCCCCCCAGGCAAGGGTCTCCCCTTCCAGGAGGAGGGAGCTGCCTGGGGGCTGGAAAGGAGTCCGGGAGGAGCCTGTCTGTCTGGAAGTTCCACAAGGACCATCCCCCCCACTTCCTCCCCCCTAAACTCAGAGGAAGCCGCCTGCAGCCCCTGGGCCCCCACGGGTGGGAGTTGGGAGTTTCTCCCGTGCCGTGGGACAGGCCCCAGTCCGAAATGGAAAATCCTCAAACCACAGAGCCTCAAATTGACACGAGTTGGACAGTGAAGCAAAAAACTGGGGACCTGGGGCCTCAACCTTCCCAGGTCCCACGGAAGCAGGGGTGGGACCGAGACGTGTGGGTGGGGCTCGGCGGCCGGCGGGTGAGAGGAGGGGTTCCCTGGTCTGCAGCCTGAGCCCCCGCCTTGGCCCCAGGTTGAAGGGGTGCCAGTCCCAGGAGGTGATCCTAAGGAAAGACAGGAAGAAGCCGGTGTTCAGGAACACCTGTGCGTATGCGGCGGGCCCGAGGGAAGGACGGGAGGGAGGTGTGCTGGGGCTCTGGGCCCTAGAGGAGCTGCGTGAGATGCCTCTGTCCCCCCTGTGCCTTGAGCAGACCCCTTGTCCCCAAGAGCACGTGGCAGGTGGGCATCAGGCTGGCTGTGTTCTCAGAGCCCACACGTCATGTGCTGGGCCGCCTGGCCCGGGAGGGGAGGCCCCGGGAGGGCACTCAGTCCCTCTGGACACCTGCACCTGGGTGGGGGCTCCGAAACCTCGGACACCAGGGGTCAGGGCTGCGGGTGGGCACAGCCACACCATCCGGGAACCAGTGGGCATCCTGGGAGTCTCTTTCAGTGAAAGGGGTGAAGGCCTTCCACGTGCTGTCCACTGACTACAGCTACGGCCTGGTCTACCTCCGCCTGGGGCACGCAGCCCAAAACTACAAGAACCTGCTGCTCTTCCGTGAGTGGGGACAGCGGGTGGCGGGGGATGGTGGAAGGGGTGCAGAGGGAGGCACAGAGGGGCGCTGGGCACACGGGGCCGGGCAGGACCCAGGGGGTGAGGCGGGCAGGGAGAGTGGGGGTTGGGGCTGTGGTCAGGGCAGGGGCAGTGGAAGCCAAGACCACAGCAGTCAGGTCCTGGAGGTCGCTGAAGCAAGGATGGGGGACGCCAGGAAGAGGCTGCAGAGCAAGGTGGGCCATCCAGGGGGAGTGGAGGCCACCAGGATGGTGGCGGGTGCAGGTGCAACATTCTGGGTGAGGGACACAATGGGGATGAGGAGGCGCCGGAGGGGTCCCAGGTAAGGGTCTGCCTGGGATGGAGGGGTGTGGAAGTGACCCAGTGTGGGTTAAGGGCCGCAAACCCAATTCTAGGCACCAACCACCTGGGGTACAGGGAAAGGAGTGGCCCTCCCAGTTGGAAGGGGTAGAGGGGAGGTGGGTCCTGGGGTCTCAGTTGAGGTGGAGCACGCTCAGGGTGCAGCAAGCCGGGGCACAGCTGAGGGGCTGGCTGGAGGGGACTCTGCAGGCAGAGAGGGTTCCCCAGGCGACAGCATGGTGACCCTGGTTTCCCGAGCCTGGCTGCCTCCTAAGTGGGGAGGGGCCCAGCAGCCGCTGTCCTCCCCTGGCCAACCCCTGCTTCATGCCTAAACTCTGAGGACATTTCAGCAGCTCCTGGGGTAGGGATGGGGGTCAGGGTGCAGACCCTAAAATGGCCAGAGCTAGAGTCTCTGATGTGATCCTGATCTCAACCTCAGATAGACAGAATGTTTCGAGCTTCCAGAGTCTGAAGGAATTCATGGACGCGTGTGACATTCTGGGGCTCTCCAAGGCCGCCGTCATCCTCCCGAAAGACGGTAAACTGTGCCCTCAGCCTTTTGCCCTCCTGGCCCTACCTGCCCGTCCCACTGGGGAGCTGATTCGTTGGGGGAAGGAGAGATGAAAGGACCCATTTGAAAGGTGCCATTTTAAAGATCCACCCAAACGTGCCTCCCACCTCCTGCCGCCCCTGAGAATCGGGGCTTGGCCTGGCAGGCCTTGCACCGACAGCGAGAGGCACCCGGAGCAGATGCTGCATCTGACCAGGCGGTGCCGCGGCTGTGGCTGCAGGATCGGGGGCCGCATGGCTGTGTTCTCGTGGTGCCCAAGACGAGCACGCATGGAACCAGGGAGCGGCCGGGGCAGACGTGTTCATGGTTCCTGTGTCTCCTCCGAGCAGCCAGCCCACGCATGGCTGTTTTCCTCTCCCACAGCGTCCTGTGCACACACCATCCTGCCATGACAGCCAGTGTCCTCCGCTCTTTCCTTTCAACGTGTGGTCCTCCCAGGCCCCGGGAGCGTTGTTCCAGATGTCAGGTGGAGACCACGGCCTGTTGAGAGGTGTTTGGTGACTCTAGGTCATTGATAGTGTATCAATGACAGAAAATCAAGTGGCTCAAGGGATCCTTTATGATCACAGAAAGATGGGGGAAGGAGGGTACAGGCTGACCGGGTGGCGAGATGTCAGCCAGGCCCCTTCCCCAGTGTCCTCTGGAGCACACTGCAGGCTGTTGCTGTTCCTTGTCTGCTGTGAAATAGACCACAGGCCGGCCCAACGCAGTCCTCGCCGTGTGCCTTCCCTCTGCCCTCCACGCCGCCGCCACCCTCTGTGTTCCTTGACATCCTGCACTTTCTCAGGAAGCCGTTCACATATCCACCCAACATGGAGGAGCCCCCATGACGTGCCAGGCAGCGTGCTGGCCCCTGCGGCTGCGTTAGGGAGCAGAATCGGCAAACACAGTCCCAGAGTTGATGCTTGATCAGGAGAAGCCAACCTCAGCAGCATGATCACCTGGATACTCGAGTATAGACCCTAGAAGTGTATCTAGGCGCGGCCCAACAACAGCAGGTCAGAAGGGCTAGCCTGTCAGAAGGGCTGCCCTGCTGGCTGCAGTCTCTTATGAGAAATAACGCTCTCCTATGTGCAAAAAAGTAGTCTGGAGCCCAGGCAACATGGTGAGACCTCATCTCTACAAAAAATACAAAAATTCCAAAACTTAGCTGAGCGTGGTGATGGGCACCTGTAGTCCCAGCTACTCAGGAAGCTGAGGTGGGAGGGTTGCTTGAGCCTGGGAGGTTGAGTAAGTCAGGATCGCCCCACTGCACTCCAGCCTGGGCAACAGAGTGAG
>NW_026652285.1:108771608-108821747 GCF_009828535.3 Hylobates moloch | reverse complement strand
GAAAGAAAGAAAGAAAGAAAGAAAGAAAGAAAGAAAGAAAGAAAGAAAGAAAGAAAGAAACTAACTCCAGGATTTAGATGTAGCAGGTGTGGTGTGCGCACTCATGGTGACTGCTCCTCGGGAGGCTGAGGAGGGAGGATGGCTTGAGCCCAGGAGGTCAAGGCTGCTGTGACCCGATTGCGCCACTGCACTCCAGCCTGGGTGACAGAGCAGACCCTGTCTCAAAAAACATTAAAGAGTGGCAGAGACATGACTACTTCTTCCAGAATCCCAGGCCAAGACACAGTCATGGAGAGGTGGGCCCAGGCCCCCCGGCCCCCCTCCGATGTCTCTGCTCCCTCATGCAGGCTGGCTGCAGAGGCAGGACACCAGCTGAGCAGGCGCCCCAAACTGCTGTCTGGCCTTGAGAACCCCGAGTGTGGGCCTTGAGAACCCCGAGTGTGGGCCTCTGAACCACCCATTCACCAGGGTGAGGGCAGTGGCTCTGTCCCGGGGGCTCGGGCTCTGCGCCCCCCTTCTCTGGGTCCAGGGAAGCAGCCATCTCCACAACTCAATCCTGTCAGTGGGGAGGAGAAGAAGGAAGAAGGGAAGGAGCTGGGAGAATGGGGAGAGGGGACCACTTGGGGGTCCCACGGGCAGGGAGGGAGGGGCAGCAGGCAGGGTTAGACGCATACACACCACCCGTGCCAGTGCACCTCCCTCCGCAGCGTGCCACTTAGTGGGTCAGAATTGCTCGCGTTCTGTGGGTACCAGCCGCCACCCTCCGCAGGGCCCGTGCGGTCTATGACGCCCTTTCATCACACACAGCCCTGTGGGTTAGGCCACTCCGTGGCCCTGGAATGAGCCTCAGAGACACCATAGCCTCAGCTGCTTCCCGGATAACACCATTTCCCTGACCCCTATTTCAGAGGCAGTGGCATGGCCAGGGTTCTCTCTGGAGGAAGATGAGAACAAGAATCCAGGGGAGGCCGGGCACCATGGCTCACGCCTGTAATCCCAGCACTTTGAGAAGGAGGCACAGAGGTGTATCACCTGAGGTCAGGAGTTCGAGACCAGCCTGGCCAACACGGTGAAACCTCCTCTCTACCAAAAATACAAAAATTAGCCGGGCGTCGTGGTACATGCCTGTAATCTCAGCTACTTGGGAGGCTGAGGCAGGAGAATCGCTTGAACCCAGGAGGTGGAGGCTGCAATGAGCCGAGATCGTGCCACTGCACTCCAGCCTGGGTGACACAGAGAGGCTCTGTCTCAAAAAACAAACAAACAAACAAACAAAATCCAGGGGAGCCCATAGGTGTGTCTGCTACAGATGAGCCCCCAGGTGAGCCCACAGCCTGTGGACATCCTTGCTGGCTGGCAGCAGAGACAGCTGTGGCCGGGCCGATGGGGCTGGCCAGTGCTCCTGGACACCCCCCACCTCCCGAGGGCCCTGTGCAGTCCTGTCCTGGAGTTACAATGGTCACTCCACTGGGCCTCTGAGGTCCAGGTCGGGGACGAAAGACGGCAGGGAGTGGCCTGAGGCTCTTATGAAAGCCCAACAGTTTTGGTCAGAGTCTGCAATTCCCAAAGGTTCTGGCATGGGGCTGGGCACCTGTGTGGCCCCATGGAAGGTGTTTAAAGACCCAGAGTCACCAACTGGGGCTGACGGCTTTTTCACTGCTGCACGTGGCTGGGTCATCTTTCTCCTTTCTGTTGAGCAAAAGCCCTAACAGTTTCAAAGAACTGGGTAAGTGTGGGTGGCAAGCCATCTAGGTGCCGAGGCAAGAGACTGAGGGCACGAGCTGTTCCAGTTTAATAAAATATATCGGCCGGGCGCGGTGGCTCACGCTTGTAATCCCAGCACTTTGGGAGGCCGAGGCGAGCGGATCACGAGGTCAGGAGATCGAGACCACGGTGAAACCCCGTCTCTACTAAAAATACAAAAAGTTAGCCAGGCGTGGTGGCGGGCGCCTATAGTCCCAGCTACTCGGAGAGGCTGAGGCAGGAGAATGGTGTGAACCCAGGAGGCGGAGCTTGGAGTGAGCCGAGAATGCGCCACTGCACTCCAGCCTGGGCGACAGAGCGAGACTCCGTCTCAAAAAAATAAAATAAAATAAAATAAAAAATATATATATATGTCAAACAAGAGTTATGCTAGATCTAGATCATAGACATATTATATATGAATATAATTAATCATTAGTTTATAGCAATTACTCTTTATTCCAATATTATAATAATCCTCACTCTATAATCACAACCTAGAAAAACCAGGCCATACAGAGATAGGAGCTGAGGGGACATAGTGAGGTGTGACCAGAAGACAGGAGTGTGAGCCTTCTGTTATGCCCAGACAGGGCCACCAGAGGGCTCCTTGGTCTAGCGGTAACGCCAGGGCCTGGGAAGATGCCTGTTGCCAAGTGGACCGTGGTCTAGAGGTAGCGTCAGTGCCAAGAAAAAACACCTGCTACTTAGCAGACAGGGAAAGGGAGTCTCCTTTTCCCCGGGGCAGTTTAGAGAAGACTCTGCTCCTCCACCTCTTGTGGAGGGCCTGACATCAGTCAGTCCCGCCCGCAGTTATCTGGAGGCCTAACCGTCTCCCTGTGATGCTGTGCTTCAGTGGTCACTCTCCTAGTCCGCCTTCATGTTCCATCCTGTACACCCGGCTCTGCCTTTTAGATAGCAGTAGCAAATTAGTGAAAGTACTGAAAGTCTCTGATATGCAGAAATAATGGCGTAAGCTGTCTCTCTCTCTGTCTCTCTCTCTCTGCCTAGGCTGCCAGGCAGGGAAGGGCCCCCTGTCCAGTGGACACGTGACCCACGTGGCCTTACCTATGATTGGAGATGGCTCACTCTCCTTATCCTGCCCCTTTGTCTTGTATCCAAGAAATATCAGCACAGCCTGGCATTTGGGGCCACTACAGGTCTCCGCGTCTTTGTGGTAATGGTCCCCCGGGCCCAGCTGTCTTTTCTTTTATCTCTTTGTCTTGTGTCTTTACTTCTACAATTTCTCGTCTCCGCACACGGGGAGAAAAACCCACCGACCCTGTGGGGCTGGACCCTACAGATAGGAAGGGCCAACCTCCAGGTGACGAAAACCAGGTGGACCGTGGGGTCAGGCTGAGTGTGTCTGCAGCCCCCGATCAGGCCTGCACCGTGAACGGCCACCGGCTGTGGGAGGTCCTGGCATGCCCCAGTACTGCAAACTGGGGGTATCAGAAGCTCGTTCTCAGTTCTAGAGACTCCAAGTCCAGACCCAGGTGCTGCAGGGCCACACTCCTCCGAAGGCACTGAAGGAGGCTCTTTCCTGTCTCTTCCAGCCGCGGGCGGTGCTGGTAGGTCTGGGTGTTCTGGGGCTGGGGCTGCCTCTCCCATCACTGCCCCTGCCCTCCCGAGGCCTTGTCTCTTGTGGCCAGCCCCGCTCTTCTCAGCAGTCATTGGATCTAGGACCTTATTTTGTCTTTCGATTTGTTTTTTTGAGACAGGGTCTCACTCTGTCGCCCAGGCTGGAGGGCTGTGGCACAATCATGGTTCACTCCAGCCTCGACCTCCTGGGCTCAAGCGATCCTCCTATCTCAGCCTCCCGAGTAGCTGGGATGAGTGTGTGGCATGACACCCAGCTAATTTGTTTCTATTTTTTGTAGAGCCAGGGTCTATCTATGTTGCCTGGGCTGGTCTCGAACTCCTGGGCTCAAGCTCTCCTCCCAGCTTGATTTCCCAAAGTGCTGGGGTTACAGGTGTGAGCCGCTGCACCCGGACACGCTGTTCCACACATGGTCATGCTCACAGGTTCAGGTGGAATGACATTTCGTGGACAGTGTTCAGCACTGCACAGTCACCTTCCCCCAATCTGCCCCCACCAGGGTCAGACCTCCCCAGCACTCTCCCCTTCCCCATGGGGGCCTGATCCCTGCTCATGCCCAAAACGTCCTGGGGTGCCTGGCTTCACACACTCTGCAGCCCCAGCAGCACTCGCCAGCAGCCCTGCAGGGCTCCACTGGGTACTCTGACTTGTACTCACCCTTCCACCTCTGTCACGTGACCTGGGGCAGGGGTGTGACGCCTCCACCTTCCCACTCCCACACCCACCGCCCACTTCACGGCCCTCTGCACGTGGACTTCGTGTATCGGCCAGGAGCCCCTGCATTTTCTCCAGGAATGTCTTCCAGCCTCAGGGCCAGCTTCGCCCAGGCCTCGACCTGAAGGATGTTCACACGGCCCCTTCAAAGCCCTCCCCATCAGTGCCAATCAACAAAGCAATTCCAGGATGTCCCAACCCTCAGGGGTGTGGCTAGGGGGGACAGCTTGCGGGGGGATGCAAACCCTTGGTAATGACCTTGGTGTGAACCTGTGTGTCCACGAGGCAGCCGAAGCAGGGAGGGGAAGGCGTCCATGTTTAGTTGATTTTTTTATCCAGAATGGCGATCCATTAAGTCTGGAAGAAATTCTGAGTCGTCACAGAGAGTGAGAGAGTGTGGGTGTTCTGGGACTGCAGGCTGTCTGTTGCTGTTGCTCTTGTTTTTTTTTTTTTTGAGAGGGAGTCTCAGTCTGTCGCCCAGGCTGGAGTGCAGTGGCACAATCTCCGCTCACTGCAACCTCTGCCTCCCAGGTTCAAGTCATTCTCCTGCCTCAGCCTCCTGAGTAGCTGGGATTATAGGCACGCACCGTCATGCCCAGCTGATTTTTGCATTTTTAGTAGAAATGGGGTTTCACCATGTTGGCCAGGCTGGTCTCGAACTCCTGACCTCAGGTGGTCCACCTGCCTTGGCCTCCCAAAGTGCTGGGATTACAGGCGTGAGCCACTGCGCCAGGCCTGTTTGGTTGGGTTTTTAAATTTTTTAAAAAAATTTTTGAGATGGTGTCTCACTCTGTCACCTAGGCCAGAGTGCAGTGGCACAATCTCAGCTCACTGCAACCTCCGCCTCCCGGGTTCAAGCGATTCTCCCACCTCAGCCTCCTGCGTAGCTGGGATTATAGGCACCCGCTATCATGCCTGGCTAATTTTTGTATTTTTGTAAAGATGGGGTTTCACCATATTGGCCAGGCTGGTCTTGAACTCCCAACCTCAGGTGATCCACCCACCTCGGACTCCCAAAGTTCTGGGGTTACAGGCGTGAGCCGCTGCACCTGGTGGGCTTCTATTTTGTTTCGAATGGTAAGTGCTGTGGTTTGAATGTGTCCTCTCCAAAATTCAGATGTTGCCAGTGTGAACGTATCAAGAGGTGGGGCCTTTGAAGAGGCGATTAGGCCATGAAGTCTCCTCCCGCGCGAATGGGATGAAGGCCCTTCTGAAGCAGCATCCAGCCTCCTGCTAGGCTGCTCTGCTGCTACGGGACAGGGCAAGAAGGCCCTTACCAGATGCAGACACTGGCCTTGTTGAGGGCTCCTCCTGCATGAATGAGATGAAGGCCCTTCTGAAGCAGCATCCTGCTAGGCTGCTCTGCTGCTACAGGACACAGCAAGAAGGCCCTTACCAGATGCCAGACACTCACCTTGTTCCCAGACCTCCCAGCCTCCAGAACTGTTCTGTTCTTTATGATTTACCTGGTCCCAGGTATTTTGTTATAGCAGCACAAATAAACTAAGGCAGTAAATAAATAATTTCCTTAATGTTTTTATTGCAGTAAAAGATACAGAACATAAAATTCACCATTTTAACCTTTTTTTTTTTTTTTTTAAAGACAGGTTCTCTCTCCGTTATCTGGGCTGGAGTGCAGTGGCACAATCACAGGTCACTGCAGCCTCAAACTCCTGGGCTCAAGGGATCCTCCCCCCTCAGCCACCTGAGTAGCTAGGATTACAGACTATGCCTGGCTAATTTTGTCCAGCTAATTTTCACCATGTTGCCCAGGCTGGTCTGGAACTCCTGGCCTCAAGCAATCTGCCCACCTTGAGCTCTCAAAGGACTGGGATTACAGGCGTGAGCCACCACACCCGGCCTGGCCCTAACCTTTTTTTTTTGAGACAGAATCTCACTCTGTTCCCCAGGCTGGAGTGCAATGGCTCGATCTCAGCTCACCACAACCTCTGCTTCCTGGGTTCAAGCGATTCTCCTGCCTCAGCTCCCCAGTAGCTGGGATTACAGGCATGCACCACCACGCTTGGCTAATTTTGTATTTTTAGTAGAGATGGCGTTTCTCCACGTTGATCAGGATGGTCTCCAACTCCCAACCTCAGGTGATCCGCCCACTTCGGCCTCCCAAAGTGCTGGGATTATAGACATGAGCCACTGCACCCGGCCTGCCCTAACCATTTTTAAGTGCACACTCCAGTGGCATTAAGTACATTCACATTGTTGTGCGACCATCACCACCATCTTCTCCAGATTTTTTTTTTTGAGAGGTAGTCTCACTCTGTCACCCAGGCTGGAGTGCAGAGGCTCGATTTCCGCTCACCGCAAACTCCGCTTCCTGGGTTCATGCCATTCTCCCACCTCAGCCTCCCGAGTAGCTGGGATTACAGGCGTGCGCCATTATGCCCGGCTAATTTTTGTATTTTTAGTAGAGACGGGGTTTCACCACGTTGGCCAGGATGGTCATGAACTCCTGACCTCAGGTGATCCGCCCGCCTCAGCCTCCCAAAGTGTTGGCCTTACAGGCGTGAGCCATCGCACCCAGCCGGGGCTGACTTTCTGCACAGAAGTGCCATCTACCTACCGTCTGACCTCTGTCATGTGACCCAGGGCAGGGGATGTGACATCTCCACCTTCTAAGTACCCCTGCCATGGGGCAGCTCCCCTCTCAGGTGCTGGGGCTCAGGTCCTCTCCTGGGTCTCAGCAGGTCATGGTCTGCTCCAGGGCTATGCATACTGGTTTCAGTAAGTGTTTGGCAGATCTGCCCCCCAGCACGGAGCAAGTGCTGGGTCAGGGTGCAGTGGACTCAGTATCTCTGAAGGAGGAGATGTCTCTTGCCTTCTCTCCACAGCTAGAGCTTTCACTAGCTACAGAGCTACAGCCAACTCCTGCACCAGCTCAGAAGGTAGAGCCAGCTCCGGCTACGACTCGGGTGCTAGTTCCAGGATCAGAGCCAGCTCCAGCAGCAGCTCCAGCAGCACAACCAGAGACAGGGGCAGCTCTGGCCACTTCTGTGCCGGCTCCAGTATAGCTCCAGCATCCGCCCTCTAGCCAGGACCAGCTCTAAAACCATTTGCATGGTTAGGGCCAAATATCAGCATCAGCTTCAGAAAAAGGGCCAGGGCCAGCATCAGCTACAGGACCAGCTTCAGCACCGCGGCTCACACCAGTGCGGGTTCCTGTACCAGCTCAAGAACTATGGCCACAGCCAGCACAACTCCAGATCTCACTCCAGCTGCCGCACCAGCTCTACCACCTACTCCAGAAACAGAGGCAGCTCTATCACCAAATCCGGTGCCACCTCTGGTGACTGCTCGGGCACCGGCTCCAAAATCAGTTCCAGGGTTTAAGCAAGTTCCAGGTGTAGACCTCAAGCCAGTGCCAGGTTCAGAGGAAGGGCCAGCTACAGCACCACCTCCAGAGCCAGAGCTGGCACCAGATATAAAGCGATGACTGATTGCACAACCAGAACCAGAATTAGAGGCAGCTCCAGAGCTACAGCCATCTCAGACCTGCACCAGCTCCTGCACCAGCTTCAGAACGACAGCCAGCGTTCCTGCCAGCTCTAGAGCAAAATCCAATCAGGAACCAGCTCTAGCACCACATCCAGAGCTAGGACCAGCTTTGACACTTTTCCCAGGGCAAAGACTAGCAACAGCAACACAGCTAGAGGCAGCTCCAGAACATCAGTCCCCGGGGCAGAGCCAGCTTGTCTCCAACAACCATGTCAGTGCTAGGACAGAGCCTGCACCATCTCTGGAGGTGGAGCCTGCTCTGGTGCCAGCTCCAGCCCCAACACCAGAGCTAGAACCCAGCCTGCCGGTGGGGCCACACAGGGAGGAGCCTCAGACCACGCAGTTGCAGCCCAGTTGCAAGGTGTCCTGGGGTCCTGGGCTGGGGCTTTTCTTAGGAGCCCTGGGGTGTTTTCTGGCTTTGCAAAGGCAATGAAAATTTGAGTTGAATTTATTACCAGCTCCTGCCCCCTCTAAGCCAGCACCCGAGCTGGAGCCAGCTCCCGCACCCGGGCCTTCCTGGCCTTTGCCTGTGGCTGTAGAGAGCAGGCTGAGCGAGAAGCCTCATCTCCTGGTGTCCCCTCCAGGCTTAAGGCTAGAGCGGTGTGCGCTGTGCAATGCGGAGGCTGCCCAGCCCCAGGACAGCAGCGCGGCCTTCCTCCCAGCCCCTGCGGCTCAGACCTGTCATCCCCTGCTCTGGAGCTCGTGTCCTGCTCCGAGTCCCGGCTCCACCGTTCGCAGCCCGGCGACCGCGGCGAGTCGCTTGGCCGCGAGGCCTCGGTGTCCCGCCCTGCGCGGTGACCGAGGTCCCAGGACACAGCGCAGACAGGGCGCTACGCAGGCCTGGCCGGGGTCACCCCGCCTGCCGGGACCCTCGCCCGTCTCAGCGCTCATTAGGCGCCTGGTGTGTACCCGCGCCCATGGCCGACACCGGCAGAGCCCCTGGTGGGGAACGGACGGGGCGCGTCGCGGGAGCCCCATGCTGCCCCCGGCGGGCGCTGCTCGACAGTCACGGGAGCCGCCCGGATGGCTGGGACCACTGGGACCACCGGGACCACGGGCTCGTGGAGCGTCCTCCTGACCTGGCCTGGAAATCCTCCGCGAAAACGGGGAGCCGCGCGTGTCCGTGGCGTGCCCGGCACCCGGCGGGTTGGAGACGGCGCGGCCCCGGCTGCTGGCCCCGTGGGGCGGTCGCGGTGCAGGACACGGGTCACGGCGCTGCCGCTGCTCTGCGTGGCAAACCCACGCGCCCACCCGCCAGCCACGGAGCAGCACCCACCTGCGGGCGCGGGGAGCGGCACGGCAGGGGACCGCTGGGGGGCGCTGCTTGGGCGGGGCGGATTGACTCGTGCGGGCCGCCGTACACGCTATAAAAGGCGCGGCGCGTCTCCTCTCGTCCTCTGCGCGCGCCGGCGGCTGCCATGGCGGGTCGGCAGCTCGCCTTTTCCTACCGGGCCATTCCCAAGCGCCTCCCCAGGTCCCGCCCAGCAGCCTCGCTCTCCCTGGCGCTGCGCGGCCTAGGGGACTCGGCTGCCGGCTTCCGGGTGCGGGGTGGGGGCAGGCTCTGATTTGGGGCGTCCTGGCCGCGTGAGCCGCGGGATGGGGGCCCGGGCCCCGGAGGAGGCGCCGCTGCTGTGTCCCTTGGTGGAGAGGGCGCTGCCGGCCCTGCGCGGTTTCCAGCCAGGAAGCTTCGGGAAGCCTGGTGAGAGCTGAGTGCGCGAATTCGCATCGTAGAGAAAAGCACCCCGTTCACCCACGACCCTTCCGGTCCTGCTGCTGCTGCTGCTGCTTCCCTGAGTCGCTGAGGCTGTGGGAAGATGTTTGTCAGCGTCTTTGAAAGATTGATTTCTTATCTGTGTCCACGCGTCAGGTGGTTTCCTTGTCACTGTGGCTGCTCAGCGGGAGGCTGTTCTGGCGGGAGGAGGACTGCTCGGTTGTCTGGTGGGCATTCCGCCTCGTGGTCCTGGTCCCTTGATACCTGCGGGGGGATCAGCAGCACGCGCTCCGTGGCCACTGTGTTGTAACTCCAAGTTCTCCTCCCGCAGATTAACCATAGAGCAAGGGGAGAGATAACATGGGTCGGATTTTTCTAGAATGGCCCTTGTGACAGTGAGCTTTTTGGTGGCAGGGACCTTCTTTGGTCCGCCTTCCTGGAGACCAGATGCAGCAAAACGCATCTGGTCTTTTTTTTTTTTTTTTCGAGACAGAGTCTCGCCCAGTCGCCCAGGCTGGAGTGCAATGGCGCGATCTCAGCTCACTACCACCTCTGCCTCCTGGGTTCAAGCGATTTTCCTGCTTCAGCCTCCCGAGTAGCTGGGATTACAGGCGCCAGCCAGTAGGCCAGCTAACATTTTTTTTTTCTTTTTTTTAGTAGAGACGGGGTTTCAGCATGTTGGCCAGGCTGGTTTTGAACTCCTGACCTCAAGTGATCCGCCTGCCTCGGCCTCCCAAAAAATGCAGTGTTTATGTGATGCTCCTCTGTGGTGTTTGCGAGATTTATGCAAAATTGGGGTTTCTTTTTTCTCCAGGACGTCTGCTCACTGGAAACGACACGTGCATGGGGTGTTGGGTAAGTTGGTGCATTGGAGCTGGAACAGGGTCAATCCTCCAGTGTAACTAAGCCCTGCTGTGCAACATCTTAAGTGACTGGAGGGACCAGTCGGTCTTGTGTTCACATTGTGGCTAGAAGCTGTCTCTCCAGGGGAATAAAAACGGATTATTTCATCTTCAACAGGACACTGCCCCTAGAGGCGTTGCAGCTGTGGCTGCCATGTCACATCTGTGTCATTAGGCGGCAGAGATTAGAGAGGCTATGTCTACGCTCAGCGTTCTGCCCCGTGAACGTTTGAATGTTTGATAGTCTGACACTCCTGTTTCGTGGACAGGCGTCTGTCTTCCTTCGCTCGTATCTGGGAGAGAGGGCAGGCCCTGTGCGTTCTAATCCTCTCGCTGGGCTAGGCTGGCAGCTAGGGGTCTGAAGGGACAGTGGGAAGGTAGAGGGTGCCTTCACCAGGAGCAGCCTTCATGAGTGAGTCTTAAGAACCTGTGAGATCAGTCAGGTCTGGTGTGCGCCGGGTCCTGCCGTACACTGTGTCAGGATCACGCAGGACAGGACTGGGGAAGGGTTTGCTGGCGTCTCAGTTAATAGCAGTAATGGCAGCCACTTGTGTTCTTGATTCTTTGCCAAGCATTCTTGTTATTTAACACAGGAAGGAGGTGACTTTGCCTGTGATGGACTTCCAGTGTGAGCACTGGCCAGAGTGACCAAGCCGACTGGCACCAGCCCTGATCAACGTAAGAGGTGAGGCGGAGGCTTGCCCTCCCTCCCTGCCTGCCCTGGCTGCCGGGTGCATGTGAGCGGCTGCCCTGCAGATGCTGTCCTGGACCTGTCGGCACCACAGACAGTTGCTCTGCTGTGCCTGTGGCCTCGGGGCAAAGAGAAAGTGGCGATTTCTACACTCAGTGCTCGGGAACCAGTGGGCACTGAGAATGGTTTATGGCCTGACATTACTTGCAACCAAAGCCAGGCAGCATTTGGGTTTTCGCTTTTGGAAACCACCTTACCTGGTTTGCTCCATGAGGGAGGGGCAGCAACATTGCTGGGAACCCTGAGGTGTAGATATGTATAAATGAGCTGTGTGTGTATCTGAAGCTCCGGGCACTTGTGGGGTTACCAGGAGTGTGCGTCTCACTCCCAGGCCTTGTTCTGGAAATGATTGTGTAGGTCTGAGAGACCTTGGGCAAGTTTGACTAAGAACAGTTGAGCTGGGATAAACAGGCGATTCCTTGTCCAGCATTATTCATCCCAGTTGGGCGGGGGTGGGGGTGGCAGGGTGCAATTCCTGTGCACAAAGGAAGGGCTCTGGGTAGGGGTCAGGAGCTGCCTTGCCCAGAGATGTGTCTGGGTCACTTTGGGAACAGGAATCCTCTCCCCAAAATGGGTAGGAATGGGGGTACAGAGGCCAAAGACGCAGCTGCACGTCCTGCAATGCCTGGGACGCCGCACGGTGAAGAGTGATGTGGCCCTAAATGTCAGCAGTGTCAGACTTCTGCCAAGAGATAGTATCAAGAAAGATAACTTCAAAATACAGTTTCTGGAGGTGGGCGCCGTGGCTCAGGCCTGTAATCCCAGCACTTTGGGAGGCCAACATGTGTGGATCACCTGAGGTCAGGAGTTCGAGACCAGCCTGGCCAACAGCCTGAAATCCCGTCTCTACTAAAAATACAAAAATTAGCCGGGTGTGGTGGCACAAGCCTGTAATCCCAGCTATTCGGGAGGCTGAGGCAGGAGAATCGCTTGAACCCGGGAGGCAGAGGTTGCAGTGAGCCGAGATCACGCCACTGCACTCCAGCCTGGGCAACAGAGTGGGACTCCAGTTTCGGGATTTCATAAATTGGGTTCCCTGAAGGTCATTTGGTGAATCCGGGTTAAAGAACCCTGGTCTGCATCACTGTCCTTGTTTTTCAGATGCAGAGGCCAGGATGTGGGCCCAGCCCTGTGCCAGGAGGCTGGCTGGAATAAAGGTACAGATACAGGCCTCACCCCCCTCTGGGACCACTGGCACTCGGTGTTTGCAGCGTCAGAGCCCAGCTTTCCAGAAGCCCACCTGCCCCCAGGGCCACAGCTGCAGCTCCTGCTCTGCTGTCATTACAGGGATGGGCAGGCTGGCACGGGGGCACCCGCTGCCCCTGGCTGGGTAGTGCTGTGTATTCCCGCCGGCCAGGGGCCACTGCCAGGACCACCCCTCCATTTTCATATCCCGATTCTTAAGTTCTGCCATTGTGGTATTCTGGTGGGAAAAAAAAGAACCGATTGGCTGTTTTTGAACTGCCTGGAACCTAAGATCCTGAGTTTTTTCCCCCCCAAGGGGGAAATCTATATGGAAAACATTTATTTTAAAATACAGGATGAAGTGAATTAAGATTAAATGAACATTTCTTTAAGGATAATATTCTGTGTTGGCAAAACTTGAGAATAAATTGGTCTGGAATGGAATGGATTGTCTTGACTCATACGTTGCGGAGCACAGCCCGCCCTGGAGAAAGGTGTTGCTGTGGTGGGATCTTCCCACCAGGGTCATTGCCTGTTCTCCTAGGGGACGGCTGCTGGGTGCCCTGGGCTACTGGGGAGAGCGCATGGGGCTGGAGAAGACGGCCGTTCCTGGGCTGTTTCCTAGGGAATGAGTTCTACATCTTATGGCTGGATTTTGTAAAATCAGTTTTTAAAATACCGCATATATCTGTTTTCTTACTAGAACACCTTTTTCTTGGTCTGTTGTGCTACAGCCCAGGTTTGGGGGGTACTGGTCATTGGCTGTTTCAGAAGCCGCTATGTTCGGGGAACTGCCCTGGCAGCTTCAGAGGTGTGTGTGGGTTGAAGGGCGGGCAGGGGCTCTGGAATAGATCTCACCTTGAACACCTGAGGGCTGCCTCCCCACGATTCAGGGGCTCAACCCCAGCCTGAGTGCCTGGGCTGGGTGGATCCACAGCGGGGTGAAGGGTCTCACGCGCAGCATCGATGGGGGCTCAGGGTGCTCAGCCCTGGGCCTTACATAAAAGCTGTTTATTGACATTACGTTCTTCAGAGTAACAAACCCCCTTGGAGGGCCCTCCTGCCGGGATGTCCGCCTTTGCTCTGAGCTGGGGTCTCATGTCTGTGGTGTTGGAATCCAGAGTCCTGACCGTAGGGGAGTGATTTTGCAAGAGTTGCATTTCACATCTGACAGGATTCCTTGAGGGAGGGCTGGACCCTGGCACCTGGCCAGCTCCAGGAAGGGTGGCCGGGCCCCTCACTGCCCCATCAAGAGTACTTGGTGTTGGAGATCTTCTTCCAGAGCAGAGTCTTGAGATGGCTGAGCACCAGCGAGTGATGGGCCTCCACCTGGCTGGCCAGCCCGCTCAGCGTGGTGCAGGTGCGCAGCTGCGTGCCCAACTCCTCGCGGAGGTCGGCGGGTGCGCCAGGCAGCAGGTAGCCCCGTAGCAGCGCGCACACCTTGGCCAGGTTGGGCTGGATGAGGTCGCCCTTGCACTGCCTCATGAGCCTGTCACACGGGGCCCTGCAGTCGCGCCCGTAGGTGCAGTCGGCGCTGTGCTCGCAGCGCCGGCCCTGCAGGAAGCGGCGCACGGTGGCCTCAGGTGCCACCTGCTGCAGGTCGGCCATCTTGAAGTCGTAGGTGGCTGTGTAGCCCACGTTGGCCAGTGTGGTCTCACACATGTAGAAAGTTCCGTAAGAGCTGTGGAAGAGCTCCTCCACGAACTCCAGCAGGCCGATGGCGATCTTGGCCCGCCAAGGCCACGCGGGCCCCAGCCACTGCTGGAGAGCACCCTGCAGGGCAGGCGGCAGCAGTGGGTGCAACAGGGGTGGAAGGGCGGCCACGTGCCAGGCGCCATGTGGCACGCCCTCGGTGAGGTAGAGGTCCCCGCAGTAGCCCAGCAGTCTGGAGGCGTGCTCCTTCTTCTGCAGGGACAGCAGCAGCAGGAACTCGTTACGCTGCAGCAGGGCCCACACGGACTTGGCTTCCGCCAAGGACACCCGGTTGTCCTTGTTGAAGTCAGCCATGAGCAGGACCTGGCCAACCAGCGCCGGCAGGGAAGGCAGGTCTCCCAGGTTCGCCTGGCGTTTGGGACCAAAAGAAAGGAAAAGCCAGTTGATTTGATGTCTGGGAGCACGAGCTGGCCTTGACCTGGTCCTCCTGGCGGGGTGGTCTGCTGGCCAGACCAGCACATCTGCCAGGTTAGGGGTCCCAGCCCACAGCTACACAGGTGGAGGAGGCAGCCAGCAATGTGTCCACTCACTGCTGGCCTGTGTTGCTGCTGCCAGACATACCTCCCTCCTCCAGACAGACCTCCTGCCTCCTGGCAGCCTTGGGTGCACCTGGGGAGCTCGAGTGTGGGCACCTGGGCAGAGAAGCCTCAGAGCTTCCCTGAGGATGAGAATCGGCAGAGGGCGGAGGGCACGCACTGGCTGAAGCCCTGGGAAGCGGCCCCTCTCCGCGAGCCCTGGTCTCCATTCGGGGCACCTGCCCTGCTGGACCCATGGCCTTTGACTGCAGAAGCCTCCTCTCGACCTCAGCTGCCAGCCCACCGGCGCCCCCAACCCTTGCTCCCAGTCCTGGAGAGGCTCCTTCCCTGGCAAGGCTCATGCCCAGGGGCTGGGGGATGGGAGGTCTGCCCAGGGTCTACTTGGGCCCATCTATGCCTTTGCGCTGGGCATGTTGGTGCCAGGGCTGCCCGCTGGGCACATGACCATGGTGTGGACTCCTGCCCTGCCCCCCAGGAGAGCTGCCTGACCTTGAGGAAGCTGAGGGTCATCTCCCGGAATTCCTTGATGGAGGTGCCCCGGGTGGGCTTGTCGAACAGTACCAACTCCCGCCGGGGGGCTGCATCCGACCGGGCCTTGGAGTCCAGGGTCTCCTCAATGCCACACTTGATGGTTACATCCTTGTCCCGCCAGAGCCCGCTGTACACCTGGACAGGGTCATAGAGGTCCTCCGTGCAGATGTCCCCCTCCCACTGCATGGGCAGTATCAGCCCCAGGCCCACCCGCCCTGCCAGTGGCTATACCTGCTGGCCCGGGGCCACCGAGAGGCAGGTCCCCCACTCCACCATACGCAGCTCACACAGGTCCTGGCAGACGGAGCCCGAGATGATCCCCTTGTGGTACTGGTCACACTGAGGAGACAGGTGCAGGGCGTGCCGGACGGGGCAGCCACACCCCTGCCCCACTGAGCCCCTCCCCACAGGCCCGAAGCCCAGCTGGCAGGGGCCTCCGCTTGCTGCAGTTGAAAAGCTGCCAGCCCCTCACACAGGCAGTGCCGAAGCCCTGGGTCATGCCATTGGTGGCTGCAGGATGGGGCTGTTGGCTGCAGGGGCAGCCCCGCCAACCCTCCGGTCCGGTCCCGTCCCCACCATCCTGGCTCCTATAACAGGACGGCACAGCAAAGGCCACTGCCTGGACATGAGACACACACCACGCCCAGTGTCAACCCCGGGCCGGGGCCAGAGGCAGGAACCTGGAGGCAGCTCTCCCGCCCGGCTGACCGAGCTCTCTGGACCATCCAGGCATTGGCCAGTGAACTAGAATTCACCCTAGTCCCTAATATCTACACCATCAGCTGCCACACGCACTCCCTCTGCCTGACTCTTCATTCCTGCCTCGGGTGACGCCAGGAGGGAGGACAGCCCCCAACTCATGGCGCCCTCCCTGCCCGCATCAGTGAGTGAGACATCTCTGAACTTGTTTCCTATGGTGGTGCTGACTGGACTGTGTCTTCCATCTGAAGGGCCAGGAGCTGCCCCACCCAGGCAGGGCTTTCCCCGGGACGCCAGGAAGAACAAAAGGGTAGGCTCTTGGTGCCAGAGCGATGGATGGTCAGGCTGGCAGAACCTGGACAGGAGTCAGACACGAGCCACAGGGCCTCTGCCAGAGAAGCAACCCCCTGGTCATAGGTCAAACCGCTGGGTGTCATCCCGTGAAGGGTGCCGCGTCCAGCCCCTCTGCTCCCCATCAGGGCGGGCTGCCAGCCATTCTGCACTGGGCACTCATGGGGGCTCTCACGACAGATCCTGATGCCCAGAGCCACACCTGCATGGCAGCTTCTGGGTGGGTTTCCACTTCTCCCAGGCGTGGGTCTCCTCCTGTCCCAAGGACTTGACCTCCATCTTCGGCCCGGCCCAGCCTTCCCCAGGCTGAGGCAGAAGCATAGGCCGCGGCCTCACTATTTGCCCCAAGTGCAGCCAGGACAGGGCTCACTGCCAGAGCTGACAGTCTCAAGGATACCCCTGGGGTGGAGTGGGCAACGGAGCCCCAGCCTCTACCTCCTCTCCCAGCCCTTCAAGGCCAGTGCCCAGGTTCAAGCACTCTGTTGTCAGAGCTGTTTGTCAAGGCTTAGAAAACGGACTCCTGGGGTCCCACAATGACTCTGGGCCTGTCCTTCCCGGTCCCACAGGCCCCTCCTTAGCCAGACCCCCAGGGAGACATTGTTAGCGGTAATTAAATCAGGCCTGGGGCTGGCTGCCGCCCCTCAGCCCCCACCTCAGCTCCAGGAGCCTGGCAGCCCCTCAATCCCAGCGCCCCGCAGGAGGTGACGGGGTGATGGAGCTGGCCCGCCCCTCTAGGGGTGGGGGGAGAATTCCTGGATGTACAGCCTCAGTTGCCAAGGAGCCTGGCTGAGCAGGCTTGGAGGGAGCTGGGGAAGGGAGCTGTGGAACACCCTGCCCTCCAGGGGTCGGGAGGCGGGAGGGTCCCCGCCCCCCACACACCAAGGATGGGGACAGAAGTGAGATGGGCCAACTGGAGGCCGAGGACCCCGCCACGTGAGTCATGAAGGCAGCGTCTGTCCCGGCAGCAAGAAAACGCCAGCCCTTCATCAAGACAGAAAAGGAAAATGAAGGAAAACCGCACACTTGTCCAACCCTCCACCTTGCAGGCAGGCCCTTTGCCAACGGAGTCCACTCTCGTCCCCAGACCAGCCCCCTGCTCCTGGAGCCCCCAACCAGCCAGCTCCCCGCACCTGGAACCCCAGAACACACAGTCCCCTGCACCCAGAACCCCAGACCAGCCCCCCGCACCCGGAGCCCCAGACCAGCCCCCCGTGCCCGGAACCCCAGACCAGCCCCCTGCACCCGGAACCCCAGACCAGCCCCTGTACCCGGAGCCCCAGACCAGCCCCTGTACCCGGAGCCCCAGACCAGCCCCCTGCGCCCGGAGCCCCAGACCCGCAGGAAGCTGTCCCGCTCCTGGCACACAGTGGTGCTGGGGAAGGAGCCTGTGGGCCACGCTGCTCTCTGCCAGACTGGGGCTGGGCCTGGGGCTCTGGGGTCCCCCAGGGTTGGGGAGATGGAGCTGCCCCCATGGTCCTGGGCGCCTCCCAGCACCTAGCAGGGTGGGGAGAGGCTTCCTCAGAGGCTGAGGCAGGCGTGTGCTTGGCCTCCTCAGGGCCCCCGCCGCACATGGGTCCTCTCAACCGCCCAGCCTGTTCCCCGTCTGCAGCAGCAGGGCTCAGTGGGGACTCACAGTCCAGTTCTTGGCCTCGTGAGGGCCCTGGTGGAACCTGGGACTGGCCCTGCACTGCTGCTGCCTCACTGTGTGAGCTGGGCCAGGCTCTGCGCCTCTCTGAGGCGTCCAATGCCCCCATGAGGCGGGGCAGGGAACCTCCTCTGGGAAGGAGGGGACGTCTCCATGGCCCCTGGGGTGGCTTCGGGAGAGCTGGGCTTGGCCTGACCTCTGGGAAGGCTCTGAGCAGCCAGGGAAACCCCCACTGGGCAAAGGGCCAGGGCACCCTGGGAAACTGACGCTGCAGCTTCCTCGTTTGTGAGGGCACCTCCTCCTGCTTTGCGGTCCAGCACCCAGTAGGTGCTCAGAACCCACCTGGCCATGTGAATCCTCTGCTCACTCCCACCCGCCCCCACCCACAACACCCCGGCCTGGAGGTCCGGCCCCTCCACCTCCTCGGTCCTTCTAGGAGTTCCAGGGGTGCATCTGCTCGGGGCCCAATGTGCCACCCTCCCACCCTGCTGGGCTCAGAGGCCCCCTGGACTTCAAGGGTGAGCAAGGCCTGATGCCAGGGGCCTGGAGGCCTCCCCTGGGCTGGCATGGGCTCCAAACAAGTCCTGGGCACAAGCTCTCCTAGCTCCGGACCCCACACCCCACTCCTCCACTGCCACCTCTGGGCCTTTCCACATGTGGCCCCCGTCAGACATGGCTCTGTGGGGTACAGGCCTGTCCATGCCCACCCAGGTAGCTTCATCCACCACCCAGCTGCCAGGAGAGGTGCCCTCCCCATCTGACAGAGGAGACACCGAACCTGGGGTCTCGCTGCACCCAATCCCCCTATGACAACCCACAGTGGTCGCTGCTACGGGCCAGATCCTTCTATGCCCAGGCCTGACCCCAAGGGCAGTGGAGGCATTGGAACCCTGGTCATTGGGCAGGCTGGGGTCAAAATTCAGTGGGGACCTGCCCAGTTCTGGGCGAGTCTAGGGTTTGCCAGGAAGAGAGAGCTGGGATGACCTCCCCTCCGAGCTAGTCACAGGGTGTGCAGAGGAGCAGGGGGTCACCTCGGTGTGCACTCGTGGACACGTTTGCTCCCAGACACACACATGCTCACATATGCCAGGGGACTTAGCCCTGTCTTCCTGAGGTGGAGGCTGTGGAGGACCTTGCCCTGCCACCTGCCTCGGGGGACCCCTGGTCCCAGGGGAGCTAGCAAGGTCACTAAGGCCAGCACACGGGGGTCTCCATCCCGGGCCATGGAGGATATCACGCAGGGGGCTCTATCCCGGCCAGTAAGGACACCACACGGGGGTCTCTATCCCGGACCAGTGAGGCTAGCTGCCCACCCCAGGCTTCCTACTAAACATCCTCCCTCCCAAACATTTCTGGAGTCTGCCCTGCCGTCTGCCCCCAGCCCCCAGCCCCAAGCCTCTCCCTCTCTCCTGGGCCCCTGCAGCCACCCCCACATCTCCCCCATCCTCCTCTGGACCCCCGTCCTCCACACCCAGCCTGAGGCAGCCCCGCATGTCTCCCCCGTCCTCCCCTGGACCCCCGTCCTCCACACCCAACCTGAGGCAGCCTTGCAGATTCCACCTAGAAACCCATGTGCCTCGTGGGCGCCGGGTCTGGGGAGGCAGGTGTCTTCAGGGCCTGGTACCCCAGCGTCTTGGGCAGCAAGGGGGCACGGCCCAGTCCCCAGCCCGCACAAGCAACACTTACAATGACCACTTGGCAGACGTGGCCGCGACATCGCTCCGAGTAGGACGAGTAGTGCACGTACACCAGCCAGCTGCCCGCAAAGACGCCCAGCCAGGCCAGGAAGACGCAGCGGACCCTTAGGCCTGGGAGCCGACCCTGTGGGGGAAGGGGCCGCATGAGGAGATGCCCTCGGGGCACCCAGGCTCAGGGTGCCCTCAACCCCACTTCCCACGGGAAGGGCCTCCGGATCCACCCCAGCCTTCTCCTGCCATCCCCTTGGCCCGCTGGCGCCCCCATCTTCTAGAATCACCCCCAGCTCAGCCACACCCCGCTCCTGGCTCTGCCTCTCAGAATCACCCCCAGCTCAGCGACACCCCGCTCCTGGCTCTGCCTCTCAGAATCACCCCCAGCTCAGCGACACCCCGCTCCTGGCTCTGCCTCTCAGAATCACCCCCAGCTCAGCGACACCCCGCTCCTGGCTCTGCCTCTGCAGGGTCACATACCAGGGGCTGCAGGGGCTGGAGGTTGGGGCAGGCGCTGCTCGGACTTTTCAATGTTATGGGCGCGTACAAATAAATGTCAAAACCAGGGGACTACAGGGTGGCCGATTCTTTCCTCTGCTGAATGAAGTTTTTTTTTTTTTTTTGAGAGGGAGTCTCACTGTGTAGCCCAGGCTGGAGTGCAGTGGCGTGATCTCGGCTCACTGCAACCTCTGCCTCCCGGGTTCAAGTGATTCTCCTGCGTCAGCCTCCCGAATAACTGGGATTACAGGCATGCAACACCACGCCCAGCTAATTTTTGTATTTTTAGTAGAGACAGGCTTTCACCATGTTGGCTAGGCTGGTCTTGAACTCCTGACCTCAGGTGATCCACCTGCCTTGGCCTCCCAAAGTGCTGGGATTACAGGCGTGAGCCACTGTGCCCGGCCGAATGAAGATATTTTTACAAACCCTTCCTATCCTGACCTCATTTCATAACATCGTCACCTCCGCACAAGGCCAGGTGAGCGCACCCACCGCGAGCGACACTGCCCCTATTTTCCCACCGTAATGCAGACTGGTGGGAAGTTCCGGCCGGACCAGGCCCGCAAGGAGAACCAGGTTTGGAGAACGGGGCCCCAGGAGCCCAACGCAGCCACATCCTGGAAGCCTTTAAGAGATGCAGGCGGGCCGGGCGCGGTGGCTCACCCCGTAAACCCAGCACTCTGGGAGGCTGAGGTGGGCAGATTGCTTGAGCCCAGGAGTTCGAGACCAGCCTGGGCAACATGGCAAAACCCCATCTCCACTAAAAATACAAAAATTAGCTGGGCATGGTGACTCACGCCTGTAGTCCCAGCTACTTGGGAGGCTGAGGCTGGAGGATTGATTGAGCCCGGGAGGTTGAAGCTGCAGTGAGCTGTGACCGCACACTACACTCCAGCCTGGGTGACAAAGCGAGACCCTGTCTCAAAAAAAAAAAAAAAAAAAAAAAGACACAGACTCAGACACTGATGTTCACGACAGCCCAGCGGTGGGCAGTCCTTAAGTTCACAGCCGGGGGATGGAAGAGCAGCTGCGTCTATCGTATCCACACTGTGGAGTGACTGCGCCCTGAGAAGGAAGGAGATTCTGATGTTCACCCAGAAGGGAGGAACCCCAGGACAAGAGGCTCAGTGAAACGAGCCCGTCACCAAAGCACAAATCCTGCAGGACCCATTTACACAAGGTCCCCAGAGTCGCCAAAACCATAGAGACAGGAAGGAGAGTAGAGGGAGCCTGGGGCGGGGAAGGGACTGGGAGTGTGCCTTTGATGCAGACAGAGCTTCAGTTTGGGAAGTTGGAGAGCTCTGCGGACAGAGGGAGGTGACCACTAAACCGTGCACTTAAACAGGGTTAAGATGATACATTTTATGCTATACGTATTTTGCCACAGTTAAAAATTAAGGCCGGCCGCGGTGGCTCACGCCTGTAATCCCAGCACTTTGGGAGGCCGAGGCAGGCGGGTCACCTCAGGTTGGGAGTTCGAGACCAGCCTGACAACATTGAGGAACTCCATCTCTACTAAAAATACAGAATTAGCCAGGCATGGTGGCGCATGCCTGTAATCCCAGCTACTTGGGAGGCTGAGGCAGGAGAATCGCTTGAACCCGGGAGGGAGAGGTTGTGGTGAGCTGAGATGGCGCCATTGCCATTGCACTCCAGCCTGGGTGACAGAGCGAGATTCCGTCTCAAAAAAAAAAAAAAAAAAAAAAAGTAAGCACGCACCCCGGCCCCTGCCTAAAGCTCTCACCCAGATGTCTGGGAGCCGGCTTTTAGGGAGGGCTCCAGGTCACTCTGCCATCCTCAGTCCCTCTGCCTTGGTTTCCCTACTGGCAAGAGGAGCCTCAGGCACGGGCTCTACAGTACAGGCCTCCAAGCTGGGCTTCCAAGGGTGACAGCCAGAGACAGCTGCATGCCACCTTCCCTCTCCCCAGCCCCCTAGCAAATTTCAGGCCTCTCAGGCACTGGCCAGCAGAGGGGACTTGCCCTACGCAGGGGCTCAGACATCCCTGACCTGGAGCTGAAGGGTGAAGGGCCCAGGCTTGGGGGCCAGCTTCCCCTCAGAGAGGCCCCACTCCTGGCTCCAAGCACTCCCTGTGGCCTCCTGTCCACCTGCGGCCAGGGAGAGGCTGCCCACTGGTCACATCCTCCTCCTGGCAGCGCCTGGCCACACCCCCACCTGCCCAAGTCACAGCCCCCATCAGAGGTCGTGGGCTGCAGCCCGGCTTAGGCCGTGAGCAGGGAACTCCTCCCTAAAATGGGGCCACCAGCTCCTCAACGAGGACAAGGCACAGCCCAGGCAGCTGAGGTCGTTTTTTCTGGTTCTTTCAGGATGGGTGGGCCCTGGTCTCCTGCTTCCCCAGCATCCAGTCACTGATGGCCGCCCCAGGCAGGGCTACAGAGGGAGGACCCCTAGCAGCTGGGGAAGGGCCCAGAGCTCCAGTAGCACGGGGGTCCTGGGGGTCCTGGAGCAGAGGGCGTGGCTCCGGTGGGGGGAGCCCTCCAGTCCCAGGATGGTCTCCGCCCCCTCAGACCACTTGTCCTGGGCACTGAATCTGTTTCCGGCAGACTTGCTCAAGATGAAAAACAGGAAAGCAGAGAAACAATGGGGGGTGGGTGTTGTTCTGGCAGGATAAGGTCGGAGGGCTCCATCTGGGGTGAACGTGCCCGAGGCAGGGCCACACAGGGAGGCCCAGCATGGGCGGGGCCTCGGAGGACAGCCAGGAGGAGGGAGGCTGCAGCTGGCGCCGGGCCTAGGGCTGACCCCAGCTGGGGAGAGTGACACCAAGCTAGGGACTTACCCAGTTCTGCTCCCCAGAGCCCCGACTGGGCTTGGGCCAGGGCCTATTTCCGCCTGGCCAGCTCTGGTTCATCCCCCAACTCTTTCATTGTTGTTGTTCTTTTGAGACAGAGTCTTGCTGTGTTGCCCAGGCTGGAGTGCAGTGGTCCAGTCACAGCTCACTGCAGCCTCGAACTCCCAGCTTCAAGTGGCCCTCCCACCAAGCCTCCCAAGGTCCTGGCATTACAGGCAGAAGCCACCTTGCCCAGCTCTCCCCTAGGTCTTGATCTTCCCCAGCTGCCATCCCTGACCCTGCTGTGGGTCCTGGGGTCCCAAGCAGCTGCTGTGCAAGGCCCCCACAGTGCTCCCTGGCCCACCTTGGCTCCCGGGCCTGGCACAGATGGACGGGCAAAGCTTGAGTGTGGAGGTGGCCCCACCATCCAGGACCTGGGCTGGGGCTTTGCAGGGGCAGGTGGGGACCAGCTCCCGGTGTAGCCACTTGGAGGGTGGGGAGGGCCACCCAGGGGATGGGAACAGCACAGTGGTCCTCAGCCCAGCAGGCTCAGACCGTGAGCCGGGAGCCCCACAGCACTAACCCAGAAAAGCAGTTCACAAGGCCAGGAAACTGAGGCCCTCACCACTAGAGGGGCAGGCTGGGCTCCCACCAGGGCTCTGGCCCCGAGCCAGCCACCCTGGGAACAGCCATTCCTGGGCGGAGCTCCAAGCATCAGCATCTCTTCTGCAGCTGCTGGTGGAGGCCTTTCCTCGGGGGAGGGGACCACTGTGCACCCCACCTCGCAGCGACTGGGGTGGTCCTTAGACCCCTTAGCTCTCACCCTGCCCCAAGGCTGAGCTGGGACCACCACAACCTGAAGCCCCAGGTGGGCACAGAGGGTCTCGCTGCAATCTGTGAGTTGCTGGGTTCCATACACTCTTCCCAAAAGAGGAGCTGAGGCCAGCCAGGCCCTGAGTTCAGGCAGGACCCAGGCAGGGTTCCTCCTGCTGACCCAGGACCACCCTGCGGGGGCCAGGGAGATACAGGCAAATCTGACCAGGACTGGCTCCTCTGGCAGGTGGCTGAGGTCCTGGAGGGTCTGGGAGGGCACCCCATCAGAGGCCGGGCCCCGGATGATTGGAGCCTGATGGGCCTGGCCTGCATCTCCCCAAAGCAGAAGGTGAAAGGGCTCCCGGCAGCTGGAACCCAAGGCAGCCCGGGCCTCCCCTGCGGACCCGGCCAGGCCCCTGGAGGGGACACTGACTTGTTCAAGGTCATCCCGGGGTCAGGGCAGGGTCCCCGCGCTATGGCTGGCTGATGGGATGAAGGGGCAGGGGGCGGAGAGGTCATGTCCTTGCCAGGGCGTTTCTGTGTGTCCCAAGTTTTCTACCGCTGAATAACACACCTTATTTTTTAAGTGGAGAAAAGAAGAAAGGACTTTTGTGTGGTTTCTGGGCCTGGGGGGCCGGGACCGCCTGCAGGTCGGGGCGAGGGCCTCCAGGCCGCAGCATCCCCGCGCCCGGACCCTCCCGTCGCCGCCACCGCCCCTCCCCCAGCGTCCCGTCCTTCCCGAGCCACTCGCCCCCTTCCCGCTGCCCACCCCGGGCTCATGAACCCCTCGTGTCCGAACCCGGGGCCCCGCTCCGCACTCGGCCCACTCCGGGGCTGGAGCTCGGCCTCCCCAAGCAGAGGCGGCCGGGGGCGGCGGGCGCGCACCGCGCTTACCTGCAGGCCCTTGGAGAAGGGGCAGAAGAGCACCAGGTGCGCCAGGCGCCGCAGCCGCCGCATGGTGAGCGCCGGCCGGGGCTGCGCGGGCCCCGCGGCTCGCTCGACCTCAGCCCCGGCCCGGCCCGGCCCGCAGCCGCCGCCGCCGCTCCCTCGCCATGCGGGCCGCGCGCCCCCGGGCCCGCGTTAAAGGCGAGGGCGCGCGCCTTTCTGACGGCCGACGGCGGCGCGGCGGGAGCGCGCGGGGGAGGGGCGCGGCGGGGGCGCGCGGGGGCGGGGCTTGGCGCGCGGCCCGCCTTCGACCCCCGGCTCGGCTGAGGAGGGGGCGGGCACCGAGGCCCCGCCCACCAGCAGACCCCGCGGGAGGGGCCGGGAGCCGGGGCCGGGGGCGCGGCTGTCGGGTTCCTGGGCGTCTCGAGGGCGCTTCCCACGCTGGAGAGAGGCCCCGTGCGCTGCGCAGGCTGCGGGGTTCAGGGCTCCCCACGCGCGCCCCCGGTTCGAGGCCGCAGAGCCAGGGCTGGTCCTTCCCCTGGGTCCTCAGGATGGGGTCAGACGCGCGGAGCCCTGGGCTGGCCGAGCCTGCAGCCCGCTCCGGGGTCCGACCCTTCCCTCCTGGCTGAGACCCTGCGTCTTGGCCACTCGCCGCGAGGACACTCCCTTCTCCTCCGCGTGGGGTGCTCGGGGATGAGCCGCTGCCGCCTCCACAGGCAGGTTCCGTGTGAACAGAAGCTTTCATTGCACTTGGGTAGACACCTGGGGGGGCTGAGTTGGACGGTGAGGGATGTGGGGCGCTGCCAGCAGCTGCCAAGACGCGCTCCCTCCCCGCGGCCGCCGGCGCTTCCAGCTGCTCCGCATCCCGGGCGGCTCTTGCTATCGGCAGGTTTTTAAATTCTAGCCATTTCCCTGGTGGTGGCGTCTCGCTGGGGCTGTGGTTCGCGTGTTTAACACACTTTCTGCGTGCTCAGTTACCACCTGTGTATCTTCTCCAAAGCCTATTCAAGTTTTTGACCATTAATAAAAATCACGTTGTTTCCTTATTATTAAGTTTTGAGACTTCTTTACATTTTGGTTTTAATTTTTAATATCTAGAATGAGACTGAGTCTCGCTGTTTCGCCCAGGCTGGTCTCGAACTCCTGGGCTCAAGGGATCATCCCGCCTTGGCCTCCCAAAGTGCTGGGATTACAGGCAAGAGTCACCTGATGCCCAGCTGAGACTTTTTTTTTTTGAGAGGGAGTCTTGCTATGTTGCCCAGGCCGGAGTGGTCTCCAACTCCTGGCCTCAAGTGATCCACCTGCCTCAGCCTCCTAAAGTGCTGGATTACAGGCGTGAGTCACCATGCCTGGCCTGAGACTTCTTTATATCTTCTGGATATCTGCCCATTATTACACATGTGATTTGCAAAGATTTTTCTCCCAGTTTGTGGCTTTCTTTTCATTCTCTTAACAGTTTCTTTCTTTGCTTTTTCTTTTTTTTTTTTTCTGACGGAGTTTCACTCTTGTAGTCCAGGCTGGAGTTCAGTGGCATGATCTCAGCTCACTGCAACCTCCGCCACCCAGGTTCAAGCGATTCTCCTGCCTCAGCCTCCCAAGTAGGTGGAACTATAGGTGCAAGCTACCATGCCCGGCTAATTTTTGTATTTTTAATAGAGACGGGGTTTCGCAATGTTGGCAAGGCTGATCTCGAACCCCTAACCTTAGGTGATCCACCCGCCTCAGCCTCCCAAAGTGCTGGAGTTACAGGTATGAGCCACTGCACCCAGCCAGCCGTATCTTTCAAGGAGCAGAAGTTCTTGATTTTGATAAGGGCCAATTTAACTATTTTTTTCTTTTATAGATTGTGCTTTTGCTTATTTGTTTTGAGACGGGTTCTCACTCTGTCACCCAGGTGGGAGTCTAGTGGCCCAATCATGGCTCACTGAAGCTTCCAGCTCCTGGGTCAAGCGATCCTCCTGCCTCAGCCTCCCGAGTAGCTGGGATTACAGGCACGTGCCACCACACCCAGATAATTTTTGTATTTTTAGTGGAGACGGGGTTTCACTGTGTTGGCCAGGATGGTCCTGAACTCCTGACCTCGTAATCCGCCTGGCTTGGCCTCCCAAAGTGCTGGCATTACAGGCATGAGCCACCACGCCCGGCCACACCAGGCTAATTTTTTAGTGTTTTGTAGAGATGGGGTTTTACCATGTTGCCCAGGCTGGTCTTGAACTTTTGGGCTCAAGCGATCCTCCCGCCTTGGCTTCCCAAAGCACTGGGATTCTGGGCATGAGTGAGCCACTGCAACCAGCCCGGATCGTGTTCTGAGTGTGTCATCTTTAAGAAATTTTTGCCTAACTGAAGGTCACAAAGGTTTTCTGTGCTTTCTTGTAGAAGTTGTATAGTATTCGGCTTCATATTTAAGTCAACGACGCAATTCCAGTTAACTTTTGTGTATTGTGCAGGGTGTGGATCGGAGGGTTTTCAGTTTGGGGCTTGGGGGTTTTGTTAGCATTTTTTGCCCATCGACATCCAGTACTTCTGGCATCATCTGTTGAAAGGATGAGCCCCTCCTCACATAATTGCATGGCAGGGAGTTAAACGGAGAGCGACAAGGCCAGGGGGCAATGGGGTTAGGGTTCTATGCCAGGTATAGAAAGGAGGGGTGGGCCTGGGGGTGTGGCAGTGGCCTAGGCCAGACACCTGGATGGACAGGGCTGGAGGCAACGTGAGGAAGGGGAGAGGGGCCAGTGGGAGAAAGTAGCAGGTAGACCCTCCCAGTCTCAGCGACCTCCAAGGTAGCTGTAGCCCAGGCTGGGAAGAGGGACTGCCATGTCCCCGAGTGACCTTTCCTCTCTCCCTCGATCCAAGCACTGCCTGTCTTCCAGCGAGGGTCCCAGAGCCCAAGAAAGGGAAGAGCAGTACAAGAGGGTGGGACACAGAGCACAAGCACCAAGAGGCCAACATACAGGCTTCTCCCGGCCTGGAGGGAGGCCTTGCCATGTCTGCAGCTGGGAGATCATGTACTTCCCTGCGTGGCCTGTCCTCCTCCTGCAGGAGGGCTGTCCCAGGGCCAGGGGGAGTGGGCACAGGGCAGTGGTGGTCGGTCCGGCCTGCGGGGAGCTCAGTTGGAGGGTGCAGGAGCCCACACCTTCCGTCAGTGTGAGCCAGGCCAAGACCGCGGCCACGAAAGTTCTGGAGGGTCTCCCGAGGAGGGCTTCCTGGGGTAGGGGCGCAGGAGAGAGTGATCCATGGGTCAGGGTCTGGGGAAGGTGTGGGCCATGAGGATGAGCGCAGCCTCAGTGCCACCCCCAGGCTGCCAGGAGGGACATGGCCCGCCCTGGGAGGAGTGCCTGGTGAGCGCATAGCCGGCCCTGGGTGACCCTGTCCCCGAGATCTTCCAAAAAGGCATTTCCCAGCAGGGCCCACGGGACGGGGTGCTCCCTCCAGGCAGGGACCAGTGACCACGTTCTCCTGTGCATCTGCAGCGCCCGGCCCAGAACCTGCACAGTGTCCGTGGACACTAGCCCATCAAGTGTTCATGGAATGGGCACTGGCCGGGTTCCAGTTCAGTTTGAGTGGGTCTAATTCTCGTTTTGGGGCCCTTGTTTCTATACCACCAATGGGTGGCATCCACCTGCCTGGAACATGAATGGGGCAGAGGACCCGGGAGGTGCTGACTGGTATCTCAGGTGTGAGGGGCAGGAACTGGGCTGTGCCTTGCTGTTTCCAGGGCCCTTCGTGGCCTGAGGCCCTGAGCTCAAACTCTGGCCAGGGCAAATGACAGGTAAACGAAAGGTCCGCTGCACAGACACAGACACAGAGACACAGGCTCACACACACCTTCGGGGCAGGCTCCGGGGACAATTCTGAATGTGGAGGACCTTCCTGCCCTCTCTTTCCTTCCCATTCGTCCTAAGGCCTAGGAGTTTCCTCCCCAGGCAGGGGGCCCATTGCTCTCCCTGCCCTGCTGCAAAACTGGCATGTCCCATTCCAACTGCTATAACCGCAGCTCTTCCCCAGTCATCCCCTACTCACACCCAGACCTTTTTTTTTTTTTTTTGAGACAGTCTCGCTCTGTTGCCCAGGCTGGAGTGCAGTGGTGTGATCTCAGCTCACTGCAAGCTCCGCCTCCCGGGTTCACGCCATTCTCCTACCTCAGCCTCCTGAGTAGCTGGGACTACAGGCGCCCACCACCGTGCCCAGCTAATTTTTTGTATTTTTTAGTAGAGACGGGGTTTCACTGTGTTAGCCAGGATGGTCTCGATCTCCTGACCTCGTGATCCGCCCCCCTCGGCCTCCCAAAGTGCTGGGATTACAGGCATGAGCCACCGCGCCCGGCCTTTTTTTGTATTTTTTTTGTATTTTTAGGAGAGACGTGCTGAGACCAGCTCGGTCGGGGAGACCCTAACCCAGCGGCACTAGAGGAATTAAAGACACACACAGAGAAATATAGAGGTGTGAAGTGGGAAATCAGGGGTCTCACAGCCTTCAGAGCTGAAAGCCTCCAACAGAGATTTACCCACGTATTTGTTGACAGCAAGCCAGTGAGCACACCAGGTGAGCAGCCGTTTAGGGGGCCCTGGTGGATCGAGGGTCCTGGAGAGCCATGAGCTTTTCCTCAGATGGTGGGGTGCGGCGCGTCGTTTCCCCCAAAGGGAGAGCTGCCACTTTCGATATGAAGCTGACGTATCACCGGGGACCTGCCCGCTGCTGTTGAATACAGTCTTCCGTTTGTGAAGAGAAGCTCTCGGGCCCTCCTTCCTTGTGCTTGTTGTGTCTGAGTTGAAAACCCTCCAAATGGGACTGTCAGGCTCCAGTCACAAGGCCTCCGTGGTCAGGTGGTTCACTGGGACAAGAGCCCATTGTAAGCTAATTTTGCTTTTTGAAAACAAGGGGTGAACCTAGTAGTCATGTCAGAGAGTCAGTGAATCCACCACCCCAAGGGGCGCATCTGGGCACGGGCTGTTTTCCTTCTCTGGAGTTTCCAGATAATGGATCGTTAGCCACAGTGACTTGTTCAAAGGGATCACTAGGGCTGTGAGGCCCCAACGGGAGAGAGAGTGGCCTGTGGCTCACGGGGCGGCAGCTAGAATAGCCTGTTAGTTCAGGCCCTGACGTAAGGAGGCTGATTTGTGGGTTCAGTAATTTATTTTTTTTTTTTTATTTTTTGATACCAAGTCTTACTCTGTTGCCCAGGCTGGAGTGCAGTGGTGTGATCTCAGCTCACTGCACCCTCCACCTCCCAGGTGCAAGCGATTCTCCTGCCTTGGCCTCCAGAGTAGCTGGGATTACAGGCACACACCACCACGTCTGGCTCATTTTTATATTTTTAGTAGGGACAGGGTTTTGCTATGTTGGCCAGGCTGGTCTCAAATTCCTGGCCTCAGGTGGTCCACCCACTTCGGCCTCCCAAAGTTCTGGGATTACAGGCGTGAGCCACTGCGCCTGGCCTGGGTTCACTAATTTAAGAAGCCAAGTCGAATGCCCAACTGAAGCACATCCTGTCTCCAACACCCACACGGTCCAATCAAGTGCTGGGTTGTCCTTCTGGGTGAGATGAGGGAGCAAAGAGACAGCAGGTTTTCCTTGACTGGCTGAGGCAGTGAGTGCTGTGGACCCACCTGCCTCATCCCAAGAAACTCCACCTGGTGAGGCAGCCGCTGGACGCTGTTGACGTTTTGCCCGCCTCTGTGGACAGGGAGGTGTGAGAGTACCCCCGTCTAGTTCTAGAGACCGAAGGCTTCTGAGCTGCCAACCTGCAGGATATCATCTGTATCATGGCACCTGTGGACATCAGAAGTCCTAACCTGCCCACAGGTGGCCAATGGCGGGGTGCGTATGGGGAACACACCTGAGTGTACTGGAGACCTGGCCATGTGAGTGCAAGCTGGTCTTGCTCCTCCTCTGCCAGTGGTGTGGCGAAAAGGCATTGGCAGGATCCAAGACAGTATACCAAGTACCCGGAGCCCACGTGATGGGCTTGGTGTGGTCACAGAGTGTGAGACAGTTAGGGCTCTGGGAGCAAAGCTGACTTCTGTTGGTGGTAATCCACTGTCAGCCACCGGCAGCTCTTACCTGCTCCACTGGCCACTCAGGGCTATTGTGTTGCCATATTTCATCTTTTTTTTTTTTTTTTGACAGGGAGTGTCACCCAGTGACTGTCACCCAGGCTGGAGTGCAGTGGTGTGATCTCGGCTCACTGCAGCCTCTGCCTCCTGGGTTCACATGATTCTCCTGCCTCAGCCTCTCAAGTAGCTGGAACTACAGGGGTCCGCCACCATGCCCAGCTAATTTTTGTAGTTTTAGTAGAGACGGGGTTTCTCCATGTTGGTCAGGCTGGTCTCGAACTCCTGACCTCAGATGATTCACCCGCCTCGGCCTCCCAAAGTGCTGGGATTAGAAGCACGAGCCACCACGCCCAGCCTTTTCTTTCTTTATTTGAGGCAGACTCTCACTCTGTCGTCCAGGCTGGAGTGCAGTGGCACAATCTCGGCTCACTGCAACCTCCACCTCCCAGGTTCAAGCGATTCTTTTGCCTCAGCCTCCCGAGTAGCTGGGACTACAGGGGCCTGCCACCACGCCCCGCTAATTTTTTTGTATTTTTAGTAGAGACAGGGTTTCACCATGTTGACCAGGCTGGTCTCTAACTCCGGGGGTCAAGTGATCTACCGGCCTCAGCCTCCTGGGATTACAGGCATAAGCCAAGGCGCCTGGCCCCATATTTCATCTTAGTCCCCCTACTGCCCTTAATCCCTCAATCAAACCTCTGATACTCCTTTTTCCCTCTGGGATTCTGTACCCATCCTGAAAGCGGGTTGCAGAGAGATTCACACATCCCACTGGCCCTTCCCTGCAGGCAGCTCTTGCCAATAGGGAGAGTCCCCTCTGGCACTTACAGGATGGAAGTATGGGGATGAAACACAGTTCCTACGCGGCAACGCACACATAGAAGCATCAAAAACAGGGCATCAAATTGGCCCAAGACGCCACACCCACAAGATCACATCAGCCTTCATTCCCCATTTCGAACCGTGCACAAACCCGGTGAGCGGAATCCAGACAACTTTTCCTTCCACTGGTCCAAACAGGAGAGTGATGTGGGCGACTCACATCTGACACAGCCATAAAGTTTGAGTTCTTCTTCTCCAAGTTCTCCAGCACACTTGGATGGTGCCCACGGCCTTGGGAACCTCTAATCATCTTTCTTCCTAACGTAAGCGAAGGGGGGTGAGAGGTGGAAGGAGGACGTCCACGAACAAAGTTCTGCATTTATTTTCAGGCAGCGTGGCAACGGCTCATGCCTCAACCAGGCACTGTTCAGTGATTTTCAATCCATCCAATGCTCCATACCAGGCAGTGAGCTTCTCATAGCTGACCCATCTACTTCAGTTTTGGGCACCCCATGATTAGTAGCCATTGCCATGTTGTTTTCAGCTGGATCTGTGGAGTTTGCACCATTTGGCCAACTCGAGCTTGGTGTCTCAGTGGCAATCTTACTTGAGAATTCTTCCTACTTTAGACAAAATAGATGTAACAGAGTTGATTTGAGCATTAAAGGAGGCATGAATCGGGCAGCACTCAAAGCTGGAAGAGGCTCTGGGAGCTCTGTCTCAGCAGTGTGCGCAGCAGGCTTTTACAGGCTGAATGTGGAAGTGAAGTACGGAAATAACTCAAGGCCAGGCCAGGCACCGTGTCTCACGCCTGTAATCCCAGCACTTTGGGAGGCCGAGGCAGGCAGATCACATGAGTTCAGGAGTTCGAGACCAGCCTGGCCAACATGGTGAAAGCCCGTCTCTACTAACAATACCAAAATTAGCCGGGCATGGTGGCATGTGCTTGTAGTCCCAACTACTGGGGAGCTGAGGCACGAGAATCACTTGAACCCAAGAGGTGGAGCTTGCAGTGAGCCGAGGTCACGCCACTGCACTCCAGCCTGGGTGACAGAGCAAGCAAGGCTCCGTCTCAAAAAAAAAAAAAAGAAAAAGTTGCATAATGTTCTGTTTCCTGGATCGACCGTAATTTATGCAACCAAGTATCTCTTGGCGGGTACTTAGGATGTCTGAACTGTCTCTTTTTCTGAAACACACTGTTTGCACAACTGGCTATATTTGTGTCCCGTTCCTTAATTATTAACTGGGGACAGATTCCTGCAGGTGACATTTGTGGGTCAGAGACTTTGAACGGGTGGCTTTCCATCATAATCCGCTCCAGAGAGCAGGGTACCCCTGGGGGTAGCTGAGGCAGAGACGCAGCCCACCCCCATCTCGTGGGACTCCCTGGTGGCAGCGCTGACTGGACTCTCGAGCAGCGGCCCTTCGGGGGGCTGCTTCCCTCACTCCCCAGGCACAACCTCGGGGGAACAGACTGCCCTTCCCTGGGACCCCAGCCTCACTAGCCCCCTACCCACCCTCCTCTGGTCCTGTCTTCTTTTGGTTCCAGAATTCATCTGGTCTTGCCTTGCCTTGGAGCCAATGCTATTCCCTATGCCAGGAATTCCAACCACCCACCTGATGGCCCCGTGAGCGATCCACCCCGGGGGACCAGCTCCTATGACGTCCCTTTCATGGAGGCCCTCCTGATCCAACAGGTCATGCAGACACCCGTTCCTGCCGGGCTCCCCACTAGCCCCCAAGCCCCCTCTGGTAGGACCCACCTTGCCTGTCTCTGTCCCCATGCTGACCACCGCTGATGCCATACCTCAGCACAGGGGTGGAGGCATGTACATGCACGCACGCACACGCTCACACACGCAGGCGCACCCAAGGGCGAGCTCCATCATGCCCACTCATGCACACACACTCCTTCCAGAGAGCTCACTGACACACACGCACATGCACACACACGCGCAAACACACACGCGTGCACACACACACACCCTGGGGCTTGCTCAGCTCTGCTACGAAGGGCCCCTTGGGCTCGGGCCGCTGACCCTGCAGCTCCTGACACTCCCAGTCCAGGGTCCCTTCGGCCTCCCCCCGAGCCTGGCTGGCCTTTGGCCTGATCAGGGTCCCTCGGTGGAGCTGTGACCTTCTTTTCCTCCCTCTAGAAGCTCCTGCGAGACCAGCAAGGGTGTTGTGATAGGGATGGAGGAAGGAGGAGAAGGGAGAGGGAAGAGGGGAAAAGAGAGGGAGGACAGGAGGGGGAAGGAAGAGGGGGAGGGGGAAGGAGGAGGGGGAGGGAGGAGGGGGAGGGAAGAGGGGAAAAGAGAGGGAGGATAGGAGGGGGAGGGAAGAGGGGGACGGGAAGGAGGAGGGGAGGGGGAAGGAGGAGGGGGGGAAGGAGGAGGGGGAGGGGGAGGGGGAGGAATCTTGCAATCTAAATAAAAACATCTTTGGGCCTCATTTGCGCCCCAGGCCCCCCAGGCTCCGCCAGGCTGGGTGGGTGGAGGTGCAGGCAGTGGTGGAGAGCTGAGTCCTGGACTGGCCTCACAGATCCCAGTCCTGGCTGCACCGCCTCAGCCACGTGACTTTGAGGGCAGCTCCTCCTCTTGACACCCCAGCTGTTCACCTGCACAGCCTGGAGCCCACCCTGCTGTTGGGGCTGCGGTGAGAATCTGCTAAGGGCCTGTATTGCAGGGTCTGGTGTCGCCCAGGGAAGTTCTGCACCAGGTCGAATCTCCAGGTCTCCTATTGTGTTTTAATCATAGCCTACCTGTCTAGACCTAGTGTGTCCTATAGGGTGTGTGGTGGCAAGGCCCCAGGGGGCCCCAGGGACCCTCAGCTCCCAGCATCTGTCACCTCCTACCCTCCCACGGTCTTCTGGGCTTGGTCTGTGCAACCCACAGCCCTTGGTGGGAGTGTTGGTGTGTGGTTTCCTGGGCGCCCAGGGCCCCTCCGCAGGGCTGGTTAAAACCAGTACTGTGAGGCGGGGTGCGGTGGCTCACGCCTGTAATCCCAGCACTTTGGGAGGCTGAGGCGGGCAGATTATGAGGTCAGGAGATCGAGACCATCCTGGCTAACACGGTGAAACCCCGTCTCTACTAAAAATACAAAAAAAAAAAAAAAAAAAAAACCAGTACTGTGGCACAGACAGCAGCTGGTGCCAGGTGGCCCTGGCCGGAGACACTCAGGGCACATAGACGTGCAAAGACAGCAGGCGGCCGAACACCTGTCACCGTCCCACGTCACGTAAGGGGAGCGGTGCACGTCGGCACTGGCCGTGTGAGCCCGCGGTGTGCAAATTCCTCCGGGGAACGTGTTCACCAGCCCTGCCAAGAGCCGTGCGTGCAGCTGGCACGGGGGGTCCCTGAGCAGATCCTGGCCCTGCTGTGCCCGCCTCTGCGGGGCCGCTCAGCCCTCCTCGACAGAAGGTGCGCCTAGGAGGTGGAGCTGGATGCACAGAGGGAAGGGGGGTTCACCTAAAGCTCAGACAGATCAGGACCCCGGAGCCTGCCTGGGGGGACGTGTGGGGCTCCCCCACAAGGCTGAGCTCCCTGAAGGCAGGCTTCCCCCAGGGGGTGCAGCCTGCCATGACCCTGGGCCTGTGGGGACGGGCTCCTGACTGGCTGTGGTCTCACCAGGCAGATGCTGGGCTCCTGCCAGGCTTCTTGACCGTCTGTCTTGCCAGCCAGGACACATTCTCCTGGCCCGCCTGGCTTCTGCCTGCTTATTAAGAAGGTGGCGTGAAAACAGAGCCACCTGCCGTCGCCCCAGGGCTGCAGCCAGGTGCTCTCCGCAGGGTTCTCTGGGAGGCTGGGGAGGAGGCAGGCCCAGGGCCCGGGCACTGTGCTCAGCCAGGCCCCACAGTACTGGGCAGTGCAGTGTGCTGGCAAGAGAATGTGTCTGCCTCTATTTGTACCGGTGACTGAGCAACAACAGGGAGAGGTTAACATCATTTAAAGAAAGGGTTTTGGTTTTGGTTTTGGTTTTTTTGAGACAGTCTCGCTCTGTTACCCAGGCTGGAGTGCAATGACACGATCTCGGCTCACTGCAACCTCCGCTTCCCAGGCTCAAGCGATTCTCCTGCCTCAGCCTCCCAAGTAGCTGGGATTACAGGCACCCGCCATCACGCCCGGCTAATTTTTGTATTTTTGGTAGAGACAGGGTTTCACCATGTGGCCAGGCAGGTCTCGAACTGCTGACCTCATGATCTGCCCGCCTTGGCCTCCCAAAGTGCTGGGGTTACAGGTATAAGCCCCCCCGCCCGGCTGGAAATGAATTTTTAGAGTGGAAGATTGTATCTGTCTTTATACCAACACACTCATAAAATATAATTTTCAATGTATTTTTATCAAGGAAGGAGCCCCTGAAGGCAAAGGGCCCAGGGCCCCCAGGTTCCATCGTGCCCTGTGCGGAGGGTCCTGGCCATAGAGCAGCGGCAAACTGGGGGCGCTGGGGATTCGGATGAAAGACACCTAGAAACACGAAGGAATAGGGAAGGAGAAAGGAAGAGAAGGGAGGGAGGGAGGCAGGGAAAACTAAGTCCCCAAGCCCAGAAACTGGGGTGGGTGGACTTGCAGAGGGGAAGAATTTTAGTGCACCCCAAACGCCCGGAGGCGCCTGTGCAGCTCCAGTCATCCAGGCAGAGCCGCAGTCTCAGGGCCCCTCCATGCTGGTTCCCACTAGCGGCCCGGGGGCACCCACTGCTCGGAGGATGCACGCCGTGGGTGGGGCTGGGAGGCTCCTGCCTGGCGCTGCTGAGTTTTGGAGGGGCCCTGGATTCCTGGGGTGGTTCCCCTCCCCCCCTCCCCCCCGGCCCAGCACTCATAGGAGGACTCTGGGATTGTGTGGAAGGTTGGAGCACAGCAAGTGGCAAGTGCCCCTGGGGACGCTTTAAGGACCAAGGATGGTAGATCCAAAGGTGTGACCTCCTGTGGGCTCCCGCGTCTGGGGCCACATGTCCCCCGTCCTCCCTCCGTCCCTCTGCCCACCCCACCCCGGGGCCTGTCCACCAGAGGGCAGTGCTGCCCAGCCCTTCGCAGAGGCCTTGGGGAGAATCCAGGGGTGGCCTTGCCGGACTTGGCCCTGGGCTGGGGAAGGGGTCGCTAGCTGAAATACAGGACACCCGGTTAGATCTGAGTTTCAGATAAACAACAAATAACATTTTTTAGTGTAAGTATGTCCCCATATTACAGGGGACATGTTTATGCCAAAATATTCTTCCTTGCCTATCTGAAGTGCAGATCTAACCTGAGCCCTGGGTTTTTGTTTTGTTTGGTAAATCTGGCAACCCTGCCAGGGGCAGCACAGGTGACTTGCAGGCTCTTGGAAGGCGGCTGCCAGGAGCAGGCAGGGCTGTAGCTAGCTCGGCAGGGATGGCCACCGTCTGCCACACCTGCCCGAGGCTGTGACTCAGGCGGGGCTGTGACTCAGGCAGGGTGCAGCAGGGTGGGGAGGGTGGGAGCTGGGCTCACCTCTTACCCAGAGACAAGAGGACCTGACCCACTCACCTGCACTCAGGGCTCTTGTGCTGAGGCCTTGGGGTGGTGAGGGGCGTGGTACAGGTCAAAGGCCAGAGCCCTGTGTCCTCTGCTCTGGAAGGCACCGCTGCAGGTGTAGTTAGTGTTGCTGACACCCTCTAGGCTTGTGCAGTGCACAACCTGCACAGCCGGGCTAGGCGCCCGGGGCAGCTCCTCTGGCTCCCTCCTTACCCAGGTCCTGCCCTCCTCTCTCCATGCCTGCCGTGCGCCCGCCCTCACTGTGGCCTCTGGACTCCTGCTGGAGTCTCCTTGATTACATTTAAGTCACAACTCCACCTGGAATTCAACTTGGGCTCAGACACTCCAACCCACTGGGATGGAAAAGAAGAAAATGGAGTGTGTGGGGCAGACACTGGCCGAGCTGAGGGCAGGTCAGCACAGCCTCATGTCCAGCAGAGGGTGTCCAGGTTCTTGGCATCATGAACAGAGAATTGGACAAAATGCACGAAGCAACGGAAGAAGGACGCGGCAAAGGCAGAGATGTGTTGAACCTGAACGCGCACTCCACAGTGGGAGCGGGGCTGAGCACAGAGGCTCGGGAGCCCTGTTACGGAACTGCCTGGGGTCTAAATATGCCCCAGAGGTTTCCATTGGTTACTTGGTATCTGCCCTGTGTAAACGGAGAGGTTATTTCCTGCCGTAGCTGATGTGTTTCCATTTGATTTTGTTCTAGGGAGTCAGCGTGAAACAGCCTTAGGTTCCCAGGCTCAAGACCCTCTTCTCCTGCCTCACTGGGGCCCAGTCATTGTCGTGTCTGGATCTCGGAGGCTGCCCCTGGCCCTGGCTGAAGCCCGCCCACCATCCCCGAAGGCCACTCCTTCCCAGGACTTCCAGAGGCTCTCGGTGCGCCGTTTCCCAGGTGGCCCCTGACAACTGAGGGCTCCGGGCTCTGCACAGTCCACGCTGCCACTGGGATCGGAAGGGCGGATTCCTCCCTCCTTCAGTCACTCATTCACTCACCAATGGCGCACCTGCCGTGGGGCACCTGCCGTGGGCCAGGGGCAGAGAAGAGGGTGCTGGAAGCGAACCCATGGGTGGGCAGTCGGTGGGGAGGGAAGCCCGCCTGCCTCTGCCCACAGGAGCCCAGGCCTGGCACGGCCCCAGGACACAGGCTGCTGCCCCACACGGCAGCACAGATTCCCACGGCCCAGGCCTGGCATGGTTCAGAGGAGGACATGGACACCAGGTCCACGGGGGGCTGCCTGGACTCCCTGGAAACTGGGTGCACCAGCCGGGTGGCCGTGGGAGTGCGACGCTCAGCCTGAGAAGGACCCAGCGTCGGGAGCCCCTGCAGGCGCCAGAGCCGGCCCTCGGACACTTCACCAAAGGAAACCGCAGCCTCGCCTGGGACCCGACGGCCCTTCCTTGAGGTCTTGCTGTTTCTCTCATTTGGCGGAAGAGGTGACGGCCTGCGGCACTCAGGCCTCGGCTTTGACGGCGATGCTGAGCCCCCAACCCCCTGGCCTCAGCCTCATCTTGCCAAGACGATGGTCCTGTGGAAAGGTGAAGTCGCTCCCGAAATTGGGGGGCGGGTCTGAGCCCCCAGTTGGGTTCGCTAAGGCTTGAACCGGTGCTGCCAAAGGCCCTTCTGATGGCGTCATGGGCAGGGCGCAGGGCCAGAGCCAGGGCCACCCTGCAAGAGCCAAGCCCCTGGACACCACCGCCGGTGGGGAAATTGGGGAAATAGGTGCTCTGGAGGTATTCGGGGGAAGGGTGAAGGAGGGGCCCACTGCAGCCCAGGCCCCCCTGTCCCCGCTTGCTGGGGTTGGGACCTCCGCTCCTCTGCCCCAGCGGGATCACCTGCTCCGAGCCCCGCCCACAGTCGGGAGGCCCTTGGAGGGGCTCAGGAAGCAGCGCCCGCTGTGGCGGGTGGGGCGGCCTTGGTAGTGGAGGGTGCTCCCGAAGCGCCCATTCTCTGGGGCACTTGCCTCCCTCCCGTGCCCTAGGCGAGATACGAGAGGAGGCGGCTTGGAGGCCCTGGGCCTCATCGGACGCCGCCCTCAGCAGTGAGTAAAAAAGCCATGGGGTGAGGCCGAGGCTGCTGGCTGGGCCTTCATCCCTGCCTTGCCTGGGCTGGCCTGGGCCGTCCCAAGCCTCGGTCCCACTGAATCATCACGCGCCCCCTGCACGAAAGGGAAACTGAGGCCTAGAGAGGCAGGACTGATCCAAGGTCACCCAGGGTCTCCTGGCTGGGTTGGGCTGCCTGACTCTGACCCTGGGCTCTTCAGCCCTGCACCACACCCCTCTCGGACTGGGACCCAGGCACACGCCACCCTCTGGGCCTCCGCGGTCCTGTGTGAGCTCCAGCTGTGGGCGTGTCAGAGGCCGGAGCTCTGCGTCTGCTCTGGTGCTTCCTGCCACGGAGCCCGACTTGCCCCGGCTCCCTGCTCCTCAGATGCGCCACTTAGACACAGGTGTCCTGGGTGCGAGAGGCCGTGCATAGGGCACAGCTGCTCTGGGCAGGGAAGAGCTACTGCAGTGTGGGCCCTTCCTCCCTGGGCCGTCTCCTCCCTTCTGTCTCCTGATGCCTCCCCGCCCCTGTCCTCTCCATCCACCTCTGTCCTCTGTCTCCCAGCCCAGACGTCCTCCCGGCAGAAGTACCCTGTGGGGTGCGCTCTGCCCCTCACTCCCACCCCAGCCTGTGACCTAAGAGCTCCGGATGGGACATCCAAGGGCGTGACCTCCTGTTGGCTCCCACATCCGGGGCCATATGTCCCAAGGTCCCACGTGCCCTGGCCAGTGCCCCTTGGGGCCCTCACCCGCCCTCCCTGACTCCCTGGGGAGACTGTGGACCGCCCCGCCTGCTGCAGAGGCCCGGGCAGCCAGCCCAGAGGGCTCACCTCATCTATTTTTAAGCACAAGCCCATGAAAGATTCACAGACTGCTTTATTTACAGGTGGTGGGAATGGCATTGAGCCCAGCACACCCACCAGGAGGTCGGACAACCCGTCGGCCAGGGTACGCTGTGCCCGAGAGCCCCAGGCATGCCCAGCTTGGACCTCAGCCACTCTGTGCAGGCTGAGGTCCCAGCATAGCCCGGCCTCCCCGTCCAGCTTCCAGGCCAGGCTCTGATGTCCTCCCTGGAAGGAGGGAGCCCCTGAAGGGACCAGCCCGAGGCCCAGCTGTGCCGTGGCTGCCCCCTGGCCACACGTCCCAGTGTCTCCAGCTGCCGAGAAGCCCTCCCCTTCCCTGGCTTTCATCCCGGTGTGTCTCCGGGGCAGGTCTTTGGGGAGAGGCCTAGTCAGGCCCACGTGCCCCAGCGGCCCGGAAGCTGCCTCCTGTCACACGCTGGGCACATCGAGCGTCGCGTCTCCACTTTACAGATGAGGAAACCGAGGCTCTGGTGCCTTGGCTAACTCAGGTTTTAAAGCCAGATGGACTGGTCTTCAAAGCCTGGCTGCCCTGCCCCTGCCAGTCCTTCCTGGGCCACACAGCGCTGGCTTCATCTCTGCGTCTTGGAATTGGAGAGGCTTGGCTGGTCCTTCCGTCCTCACTCGCTCCCTGAACTGTGGGCTCCCCGGGCCTCAGGAGCTGGTGCCAACTCAGCTCTCACTGTCACCTGGTGTCATGCGCTGTCTGGCCGGGTCCCAGCAAATGCCCAGGAGGACTCTCAGCTGTCCTTGGGTGGGTACAGCTGCACGGCCACCACCGGCCCAGCACCCCCTGCCCCGGTAGCTGAGGGCATCTCAAGGGTCAGACAGGGTACTGGCCATCCCTACACAACAGAACCAGGCTCCCAGTCCCTCACCACACTCTTGGGATAAACCCAGCAGAGCCCATGCCAGCCCTCCCTGGGTGAGAAGCACTCATTTTAGAGAAAATCTCTTTTCGAGGCCGGGCGCGGTGGCTCACATCTGTAATCCCAGCACTTCGGGACGCCGAAGCGGGCAGATCACTTGAGGTCAAGAGTTTGAAACCAGCCTGGCCAACATGACAAAACCCAGTCTCTATTAAAAATACAAAAATTAGCTGGGTGTGGTGTTGGGCGCCTATAATCTCAGCTACTCAAGAGGTTGAGGTAGGAGAATCGCTTGAACCCAGGGGGCGGAGCTTGCAGTGAGCCGAGATCACGCCACTGCATACTCCAGCCTGGGTGACAGAGCGAGACTCCGTCTCAAAAAAAAAAAAAAAAAAAAAAGAAAATCTCTTTTCTTGGCGTCTCTGCCAGCCCACAAGATTCTCTGGAGCTTTACTTCTAGACACAAATAATGTGTTAGCTTCCCAAATGTGGCATTATATTAAAATACAAAGCACTTCCTCATCACTCCCCGAGTCCCCGGGCCGCCGCCTCTCGGATCTTGTCGGAGGAAAACTGGACGTTTCTCTCAACCCTTCTGCAAGGTGCAGAGAAGAGGGAGGAGGTGAAACTGGGTCACACCCTCTTCAGGAGAGGAGTGGGCAAAACCCCACCTTGTCTGGGGAGGCAACAGGGTCACCGCGTGCTGTCCTGGTGCTGCTCCTGCCAGCCCTGGCAGGAGCCTTCTGGGTCAGAGTCAGCCTCTCTTCCTCTGTCACGTCCCGGCTGTCTGGTGTTCACCCTTGAGAGCCTCAGTTTTCCCTCTGTAAAATGGGGATGCCTTTGCTACTACAGAAAGTGCGTGCTGAGCACCTGCTCTGCGCCAGATATTGGCCTGAGTGCTGGTCACACACGGTGCACAAAACAGAAGAGGCCCCACGGGCTCCATTCCGGGGGGGAGGAGAGGAGGGAGAGGTGTCCAACACACACACAGTCACCTGGGGGTGCAGGAAGATGGTGACCACCCCGGAAAGGTCGGTGGGCTGGGAGGTAAAGGACAAGAAGGGGGCTGGCACGTAAAGCCCCTGGACAGGCCTGAGGGTTGTGAGCACTGGATTCCACAGCCAGGGTACAACCTGCTTGGGACCTGGGTGCACAGAGCCTCCAGCTGAAGGTGCTGTGAAGCCCCACTCCTCCAGGAAGTCCACCTGGACCCCAGCCCACACCCCCACATCCCCCAGCTCCTGGCAGCAGCACTCCTGGCTGCAGCATGCACCCACCACATCTGCCCTGGAAGATGAAAACCCCGCAGCCATCAGCAGCCACCTCTCAGCCTCCCAGAGGCACAGCAGTGCAGCTCTCAGACCTCTGGCTGCGGGGTGTGCAGTTCCGGCTCCAAGAGTGGAAAGAGGTCAAGCCAGGCCCTCCAAGCCGATTCCAGATGAAGCCCAAATGGATCTAGAAGGAGACTGGGCTGGAGAATGCTCTCCTGGGCTTCGCTGTAAGACGCCCACAGGCCTAAGGCAAAAGGATGCATCTCCACTTTCAAGAAAAGCTGGTACCGCCTGGGCAGGGGCTGCTGAGCCCAGGCAGTGAGACCCCACGTCCTTCAGGACTGCAGTTCCCCATTCATTTGAAGAGCAGTTTCTGTATTTGTCATTGTCTCGGTACAGTTTGGGGGGTGGTTACAATGTTCAGGGGAATGTTTTAACAGCTCAACTCTGCATCTGAAAAAAGAGGGGCCGTAATCCCCTGCTGACCCCTTAGAGCACAGGGCGGCCAGCACTCCCGCAACTGCAGCAAACCCAAGAGTCCCTATGAGGAGGGACCCCAGGAAACTGCTTTTCAATCTCCATCTGCTCCCTGAGGTGGGACGCCGGGTGGGGGCTGGGCCAGGTGACTGCTGCCCTTGTCCCAGCTGCACCTTGCCCTGCCACGCTGGCCGTGCTGCCAAGTGGATGTGAATGCCGCCACCTGACACCCACCTCGCCTGCCCCCGGAGCGTCCCTGGTGACAAGGCTACTTCCGGCACCCAGGGTGGGGCATCCCAGCCCCGCCCAGACACACGCCCCAGTTTGCCTGTGCGCCCCCAAGAGTCTCCCCACAGGGGCCCAAGGACACCCTAAGAGCCAGGCCTTCTCTCAGGTGGCCACTGGTCACTCGGGGGCGGTTCCAGCGGCCCTTTGCGTGGCCACCGGCCTGGCACGGGCGCATCCCCGCTGGTTTTACGCCCTTGGGGAGCTGTGGTTCTGCGCGCAGGAGCCTGTGGCTGCCCGGGCAGCGGGGGGAGGGGGCACCGGGCGGGGCAGGAGGCCCCGACCATGGGGGGCAGCGCCAGAGCCAGAGCCACCGGCAAGCCATGATGGGCCCCCTGGGACCGGGAGGGTGGGAGCAGAGCGCCAGAGCCTCGGTAACCTGGCAGAAGGCTTACCGGGGGCCGGGCCGGGTGACCCAGGGCGGGAATGGGGGGCCGTGTTGGGGGGGGGGTTGGGGACAGTGGCAGGGCGGGGCTGAGGGGCCGTGTCGGGGCGGAGCCTGGTGAGGGGACCGTGTCGGGGCGTGGTTGGGGACAGTGTCGGGGCGGGGCGCCGCACCTAGCCCTTCCCTGCCGCACGCTCCTCCCCCACCCCGCGCCCCGCCCCGGCCCGCCCCGCCCCGCCCCGCCCCGGCCCGCCGCCCTCGCAATAAGGGGCCTGAGCGCGCGGGGGAGAAGCCGGAGCAAGAGCGAGAGCGATCTGGCTGCGCCGTCGGGCGCCGGGCCGGGCCATGGAGCTGTGGCCGTGTCTGGCCGCGGCGCTGCTGTTGCTGCTGCTGCTGGTGCAGCTGAGCCGCGCGGCGGAGTTCTACGCCAAGGTCGCCCTGTACTGCGCGCTGTGCTTCGCGGTGTCCGCCGTGGCCTCGCTCGTCTGCCTGCTGCGCCACGGCGGCCGGACGGTGGAGAATATGAGGCAAGGCCGGGGGCCGCCGGGAGGGGCCGCGCCGCTTCCGCTTCCCTAACTTTCTTCTGGGTTTCCCTCCTTCCTGCCCCGCCCGGCCCGCCCCGCTCCGGGGCTCCGGGGAGAGCGCGCCTGGGCCCGCGGCGGGCACGGGAGGGGGTCGCGGAGTCAGGGGGTCCCGGAGCCGGCGTCACAGTGCTCAGCACCCCGCCCCCCGCCCTGGCCCCGGGCGTCTACACCGGTTTCGGCCTCCGCCGCGTCCCTGCAGCCCGGCGTGGGGTTCCGGGGGCGGAGCGGCTTTCGGAGAGAAAGGGGGCCGGGCCGCGCTGGGAGAGGCTCAGCCCTGCTTCCTGAGCGGGGAAACGGAGGCCAGGGCGGCTGGGACTTGCCCCGGGGCCATTGATCGGGGCGCACGGCGGTGTGGGGGCGCCCCTCGGCCTCCCTCCGACGCCCTCCTGCCTGTCCGCCCGGTGCTGGGCGCACCTGTGGGGCGGGTTCCCCTTTCTCTCCCCTTCCTCTTCGCAGGGAGGTGGGGGACCCGGAGGGGACCTGCTTCTGTGCTGGGGAGGGCGCCCCTGGCCTCCCGCTCCGGGGGTCCAGCTTCCAAGCGAAGGGAAGGAAGAGTTAGGACTAGGGTTTGGAGGGGCTGAAATGTTCCCCGGGACGCCTTCCAGAAGGTGGGAGCTTGGTTTTGCCAGGCTGGGGTTGGGGGCCAGAGGTCAGACTGGGCTGCCAAAGACGGCGGGGGCTGCCTGCTCCTGGGCGGGGTGGCTGCCGGAGAAGGCTCTTGCCTGCCCCCTCTCCCTGTTAGCGGTCCCCAGGCTGTTGCTACATTTCTCTCTGCCCTGTTTGGACTGCCCAGCCAGTGGCTTTTGCAATGGCCTGGGGTGAGGGCATTGTGGCCCCAGAGGCCCCTTCCCCGTGGTTCCAGAGGCAGTGGGTGAGGGTTTGCTAGCTCCCCGCACTCGCTGTCCTTGCCAGTCCTGGGAGGGCACTGAGGCTGCTGGAACGGGCCTACACTCATGGACCGCCCCCCTGCCCAGCCATGGCTTCCCACGGAGCCCCAGAAGCTCCAGGAATATGAAGAAGGACCCTGGGGCTGATGGTGAGCATGGAGAGTCCGAGAAGGGCCTGGTGGCTGCTCAGCCAGACATGTGTATGACCGGTGGTGACGCGGGCCAGGTGGCCCAGGCCGGGGTCCCGGGGAGCGCACACTCCACGGCTGGCCCGGGTGGTGACTGGCGCTGACATCCCCAGTGGAGCGCCCTTCAGGGAGGAAGGCAGTTTGCAGAAACAGGGAGTTCCTGGGGCCTGGGCTCTGGGCACCTGTGCTGGAATCTCTGAAGGCCTCACCTGTGGTTCTGGCCCTGGTATCCCCTGTAGGCAGGGGTCTCTGTGAGGGCCCCCCCTCAGCCCCTGGGGTGCTTCAGAGTAGGGGCGAGGGTGCAGCTTTCCCAGCTGAGGAGGGGCCAGTCTGTGGGTTCCTTGGGGGGGTGCCCTCCACCCTGAGGAAATGGCTTGTGTGGTTCTGATGCCAGCAGGGCATCCTGTGCCAGGCGTGTCCAGGGGTGCAGACAGGGGACAGAGTCCTGTTCTTTCAGCAGAAGTGATGGTGCACCTGACTTAGGAGACCCTGGAGCAGACCCCACTACTGAGCCAGGCCACAGGCCACGGGCCTCTTCATCGGCGGCCTCCTCGTGTGAGAAAGCCTGGCTTGTTCTGCAGGGGCCTCTGCCTGGACTTCATGGCTGTTTCCCAGGGGCCAAATCACAGTTCACCTGCTGTCCTTTCTATGGACCTGGCAGGCTGGGCTGGCTGGCACTGGCCCTGCTGCCCCACTCGGCCCTGTCCCCATCTCAGCCTGGAGATTCTGGCTAACCCGGGCGTCCTTGGGACCTGGGGCCTCTGATGGGGCCTCTGATGGTGCTTGGATGGGACCCTCCTGCCGCCCTCACCTCTCCAGGGCAGCACCCAGGCTCAGGCCTGTGGAGTAGTGGCTTCCGGGACACTGGCTGCTAACAGCAGGTGCTTTGTTCCTGCTTTGGTCCCTGAAGAGAAGGGAGGGCCAGAGGGCAGGGCAGTCTGGAGGAGAGGCCTGGGGCTCCACGGCTACCTTCCCCCACACCTCTGCACCTGCTCCCCAGGCCCCAGGGTCCCTGATGACTCCCAAGACTCCCAGCAGTGGCTAAGAGTGGGGCTGTTGCGAACGCGCGTTCATTCCGTGGGGGCCGTCGGGAGGGGTGAGAAAGGCAGATGAAGGGGAGGGGTGAGAAAGGCAGATGAAGAGGAGGCGCTTTGTCACTCCAGGGAAGGGACCCGGGAGCTGGAAGGGAAGGAGGGGATACTCGGCCTCTGTTCCTGCCGTGCGCCACGGGTGCCTCCAGCCTCGGGAACAGGGATTCGCGTGTGCTCCGTGTTATAAATAAGGACACTGAGGCTGAGATAAGCAACTTGAAACTGGGGCAGGGTCCCCAAGCCAGGATGGGGTGGAACTGGGGTTCGAACCCACCGACAGTGACTCCAGAGTCCCTGCTTTTCCCTTTTCCCCTGTTCCCAGCCCAGCGCTTGGGACCGCTGGGGCACCCTGCGGCAGGCCTGAGCTCTGGGAGCGGTGCTCCATCTTGCGGCTGAGCAGTGGCTGCCCTGGCTGAGGCCCAGCCCCTCCCCACGGGGCTCCAGGCGGCACCCAGGAGACCCCACCGTCTACACGGTAGTTCTGAGTGTGTGAGGGACAGTGATGGGACTAGAACCGCCGGGGCAGCCTTCGTTCCCACCGGGCTTGGGGCTGAGACCACGGACCCCTTCCAGGCAGGGGGTGCCCCCGAGCCCTTCCCTGTGTGCACAGTTAGGGTGGAGCTGCAGGGCACGTTTCCTCACCAGGGGCCTATGCCCTGGTACATCCATTCGACAGAGGAAAGCAAAGCCCAGAGCGGCTCTGTGTCCTACAGCTGGGTTCAGCTACAGGATCAGAAAACCCTCAAGATAGCAGCTTAATCCACAGAGAAGTTTACTTTTTCATACAGCAAAGGAGACCAGAAGGGCAGCCTAGGGAAACAGCAGTTAGTTTCCGGCTCCTTTGACCTCTATTCCCACCATTTTCAGCGTCCCAGACAGAAAAGGGGTGCCCTTCCTCTTAAGGATGCTCCCCGAATTGAACCCCACGCTCTGCTGGTATCTGGAGGCTGGGACCTAGTGGTCGTGACAGCTCCTGGCTGCAGGGCAGTCTCCTGTCCCGTGGAGCACGTGCCCACACCACACGTGCAGTGTGGGGAGAACGCGCAGGGGACTTGGGATGTCGGGCAAGGTTTGACCCAGATTTGCCGGCCAGTGCACGGTCCTGAGTCCCCTGACAGATGTCCAGTGATGACAGATGCCATCAGTGATGACAGATGCCCTGTGTCACCACAGCACTGGGGTCTTAGTCCCAAGGGAGACCGTGACCTTGGTCCTCCAGAGCTCTCCAGGTGTCTCTGCAGGCCCAGGAATTGGAGCTGTCCTGACTGAGGGATGGGAGGGCTTCCCTGGCCCCACTCCTTCCGGCCTGCCACACCTGCACTCCCACACATCCCCTCTGAGGAGTCATCGGGGACCCCCCACATCCAGGTGTTTGTGTGGGCTGGACCCCGCACCCCTACGGACCTGTTCCGCCTTGTGCTGCAGCTCGGATGACACTTGTCGGAAAACACCAGATTCCTCACTGGGGTCCCTGTCCCCGGTGGCCCCATCGAGCCCCAGCAGTAGGGGAGGGGGCTGCCCTGAATGAGCTCACGCAGCTGAGGATGGGCAAGTCCTGGCTCAGAGAGCTGCTGGGTCTCCTGGGATTGTCCCAGCCCAGGACCAGGGCAAGGGTCAGCGAGTGGCCTTCCATGAGGACAGCCTGGCTGGGCCCTGACCTAGAACTACCTCCCTGAGCCAGGTGCTGGTGGGACTGGGGGCTTAGGCACATTGAGGGGCCTTTCGCTTTGATTTATTTTGGATTTTTTTTTTTTTTTTTTGAGACAAGGTCTCTCTCTATTGCCCAGGTTGGTCTCAAACCCCTGGGCTCGAGTGATCGCCTGCCTCAGCCTCCCAAAGTGCTGGGGTCACAGGCGTGAGCCACCGTGCCCGGCCCCACCCATTTTGGATTCTTTTCCCCCCATGTCATCCTCAACACAGCCACTGTTGGTGGAGGTCCCGCCCGGGCCCGAGGGTGCCCCGGGGGCAAACGTAAGCCCACACACCCTTCCAAATGAGCCCGGGAAGTCAAGTGCATTGCCTGAGGCCATGCTGGGAAGAAGAGAAATGGGATCCAAATCCCTGTCAGGCCCCAGAGCCTGAGTGTGGGAACAGCCTAGGTGTCTGGGGGCTGAGCTCAGGCGGTCTGGGGAGGCTGGGTTCCTACGACCCCAGACGGGTCTCTCACGGCGCTTCGCTCAAGGCCAGTGGGCTCCAGTCTGAGGGCTCCTGAAAAAGACCAGGCAGGACCTGGGCTTTCCCTCAGCAGAGCCCAGTGCTCCGATGCCACCAGAAGGGCCCAGTCTGGGCTCAGCCTCTCTTAGTTTTGGGCACTGGGCTGCTTCCTGGGCCTCCTGCCTTGCTGGGCAAAGCTTGCACAAGTCACCTGCCGGGCAGTGGCCAGCAGGGCTCCCCGAGCTCCAGGCTTCCGGCGACTTTGGCTTTGCCCCTGCCGGGGTACCCCGGGGAGGCAAGGAGCCCAGGACCTGGATTTGGGGTCCGTGTGACTGTGTCCTGGTCTGGCACAGCGACACCTGCCCCAGGCTTTGGGGAAAGGACAGGGCAGCCCCTCGTCCCCCTGTGGTTGGTGGGAGGGGAGTTTGGGTGAGGCAGGGTGTTTGGCACAGGACAGGACCTGGGCTGGACAAGCTGGTGGGAGAAGCCTGGGGACAGCGGCTGCTCTGGCCACTCTGAGCTTCCTGCTGGGGGAGGCCGGAGCAAGCTCCCAGCCCTGCTGAGGGGTTGAGGGGACTGCGGAGCCCAGGGGAGGGAGGGAGCCTCAGGATGAGCTCCTGGAGTCCTACTGGGGGCCCTCGCCGCCCCAGCACGATTCCGCCAGCTCAGAAGCAGGGTTCCGAGGAGGGGCTCAGGCCTGTTCTGGCTTCCCTGCTGTGTGGCTTTGGGGAAGTCACTTAACTTTGCTGAACCTTGAACCTCGCATTCCTCATCTGAAGGGGGGGGGTTATGATCGTACCTATCCTGGGGGGTTACTGTCAGAACAAAAGGAGGTGACTCATGTAGAGCCCTTGTCTCGAGGCTTTGCACACAGGAGGTGCAGGGGGCCTCTGTGCTTAGAAGGCGATTTTTCTCTGCCTGGGTTCCCGGGGGTGTCCTCGGCTGCAGGAGCCTCTGCAGGGCTTAGTTCAGTCCCTTCCTCTCTGAGGAAACACTTTTTTTGTGTGTGTGAGTTGGAGTCTTGCTCTGTCACCCAGGCTGGAGTACAATGGCGCCATCTCGGCTCACCGCAACCTCCGCCTCCCTGGTTCAGGTGATTCTCCTGCCTCAGCCTCCCAAGTAGCTGGGATTACAGGCACCTGCCACCACGTCTGGCTAATTTTTGTATTGTTAACAGAGACGGGATCTCACCATGTTGGCCAGACTGGTCTCGAACTCCTGACCTCAGGTGATCCGCATGCCTCGGCCTCCCAAAGTCCTGGGATTACAGGCGTGAGCCACTGCGCCCATCCAGGAACCCCTTGTAAAGTGAGAGTCTATACTTTCCCACCAGCTTTCAGAAAGCTCTGAGCTATGTACGAGACACTAGATGGGGAAGTGCGGTGGCCCCACGTGGCTGGTGCAGATGGCCCTTTGTCCCCTTGAGGACGTCAACTTCGACTTTCTTCTGCTCCCAGGGTATACCTTTCTCCCTCAGCCACACCGTGGGCTGCAGAGTTATAGAGAGCCACAGCCTCCCGCTGGCCTGGGGCAGCCTCCGTCCGTCCATCTGTCTGGCCTGAGGACCAGGGGCCGGTGGTGGGCGGCAGGACAGAGTGCTTGCTCAGCGCTGCCTGCTGGGCAGGAGTTTGTACCTCGTGTCTTTCACAGTTGAGAGAAGTATCAGTGCACGACCCATCCCCTAAGCAGCTTAGATACAAAAAAAAAGGGAGAAGTTTTAGAGCCGGAGGGCGGTGCTGGCCGCACAGCAGTGGATGCGCCGAGTGCCACGGAACCGTGCGCTGAGAAACGGGTACAATTATATTGTTTAGGTGATGGGTGTTATACCACAGTCAAAACAGGGGAGGGCTCAGCGCGCTGGCTCCTTCCTGTCATCTCAGTACTTTGGGAGGCCGACGCGGGTGGATCACGAGGTCAGGAGTTTGAGACCAGCCTGGCCAACATGGTGAAACCCCGTCTCTACCAAAAATACAAAAATTAGCCGGGCGTGGTGGCGGGCGCCTGTAGTCCCAGCTACTTGCTAGGCTGAGGCAGGAGAATCGCTTGCCGGGAGGTGGAGATGGCAGTGATGGCAGTGAGCTGAGGTCATGCCACTGCACTCCAGCCTGGGTGACAGCCAGACCCCGTCTCAAAAAAATAAAAAATAAATGAACATCTTATTTTTTAGTAATTTTAGATTTACAGAGAAGTTGCAAAGATGTTACGGGGGACCCCATATGGCCTCACCAGTTTCCTCCCTTGTTAACATCTTACATCACCAAGATGCAGTTGTCAACGCTAAGAAACTAGCTGGCCGGGCGCGGTAGCTCACGCTTGTAATCCCAGCACTTTGGGAGGCCGAGGCGGGCGGATCACGAGGTCAGGAGATCGAGACCACGGTGAAACCCCGTCTCTACCAAAAATACAAAAAA